>NC_068438.1:28125801-28425801 GCF_023373465.1 Oncorhynchus keta
CCGTGGCGTGTCAGTATCTCCGTGGTGTGTCAGTATCTCCGTGGTGTGTCAGTATCTCCGTGGTGTGTCAGTATCTCTGTGGTGTGTCAGTATCTCCGTGGTGTGTCAGTATCTCCGTGGTGTGTCAGTATCTCCGTGGCGTGTCAGTATCTCCGCGGCGTGTCAGTATCTCCATGGTGTATCACTGGGCGAGGGTGCTAGGGGTCGTACCTACCTGGTTTTTGAGCTGGGCAATCTCTCTCTTGCTGGGGGCGTTGTTCTTCATGTGGTCCAGCATGATCTGGGCGTCGGCCAGCAGGGCCTTGGTGCGCTTCAGATCCTTCCTCAGCCTCTTCTCTGTCTCCACGTCTCTGGGGTTCACCTGGGGACAGCAGCAACACAACCAGATTACGACACGCTCAACATATTACACCACACACTAATCACAGTACCAACAAAAGCCTGCATAATCTGTAACTATCCAGTAGGAGGGTTGACAACCACTGGACATATAACTAGTCTGGGTAAAGACTGTCCAAGGTGGACTGGTAGTGGGGTGTCTGACAGTACCTGGTCCTGGGCAGACAGCAGCTTGGTCTCCAATTCTCTCCTCTCACGTAGGACCTTCTGTTTGTCATTATACTCCTCCTCCAGCTGGACTTCTATCTGCTTCAGCTGACAACACAGGAACACAATATACATGACCTAGGAAATGTGATCCAACTGAAAGAGACGTGTTTACATAAGTCATCGTTTATGTTTGTGCTTTGGTGACGAAACCAGCTATTTGTGGCGACTAAAGTCACACATTGTCACAACTAATCATTTGCCTTTAGTCATATAAGGTTGCCGGTGTGTGCTGCCGGTGTGTGCAGTACCTTCTTACTGCAGGACTGTCTGATCTCCTCCACCTCCTCATCTTTACTCTCAATCTCCTTGGAGTGTGTCTGGCGCAGTCTCTCTGTCTCCATCTCCAGACGCAGCTTAGCCTGCACAACACAAAGACAGAGTATGAGTGTCATCCTCAGTAGAGTGTGTGTGCGCGCGTCTGCATGTGTGTGTTCAAGTGTGTGGGTCTCTGTGTGTATATATAACTCTGTACCTGCTCCAGCATCTGTATAGTTCCGGCCTGTTCATCCAGCTCCTCTTCCTGGTCTTTGACCTTGGCCTCCAGGTCACGCATCGTCTTCTTCACTTTGGACAGCGACGCCTCATCCTTGGTCTCCTGGGACGACAGGTCCAGCAGCTCCGCCTCCAGCTGTTCTAACTTCACATTCTGCGCACACATCTCCAGGTCCTTGTCCTATAGGGAGAGAGGACATACACATTAAAACACACATCTCCAGGTCCTTGTTCTATAGGGAGAGAGGACATACACATTAAAACACACATATCTCCAGGTCCTTGTCCTATAGGGAGAGAGGACATACACATTAAAACACACATCTCCAGGCCCTTGTCCTATAGGGAGAGAGGAGACACACATCTCCAGGTACTTGTCCTATAGGGAGAGAGGAGATACACATTAAAACACACATCTCCAGGTCCTTGTCCTATAGGGAGAGAGGAGACACACATCTCCAGGTCCTTGTCCTATAGGGAGAGAGGAGACACATTAAAACACACATCTCCAGGCCCTTGTCCTATAGGGAGAGAGGACATACACATTAAAACACACATCTCCAGGTCCTTGTCCTATAGGGAGAGAGGACATACACATTAAAACACACATCTCCAGGTCCTTGTCCTATAGGGAGAGAGGAGATACACATTAAAACACACATCTCCAGGTCCTTGTCCTATAGGGAGAGAGGAGATACACATTAAAACACACATCTCCAGGTCCTCGTCCTATAGGGAGAGAGGAGACACACATCTCCAGGTCCTTGTCCTATAGGGAGAGAGGAGACACAAATCTCCAGGTCCTTGTCCTATAGGGAGAGAGGAGATACACATTAAAACACACTTTTCCTCGTCCTATAGGGAGAGAGGAGACACACATCTCCAGGTCCTTGTCCTATAGGTTCCAAGATGTTTGATGGGGTTGAGGTCAGTGCAGGCCAGTCAAATTCTTCCACACCGATCTCAGCAAACCATTTCTCAATGGACCTCACTTTGTGCATGGGGGGCATTGTCATGCTGAAACAAGAAAGGCCTTCCCCAAACTGTTGCGACAAAGTTGGAACCACAGAGTCATCTAGAATGTAATTAATTGTATGCTGTAACGCTAATATTTAAATTCACTGGAACTAAGGGGCCTAGCCCGAATAATGCAAAACAGCCCCAGACCATTATTCCTCCTCCACCAAACTTTACAGTTGGCACTATGCACTCGGGCAGGTAGCATTCTCCTGGCATCCACCAAACCCAGATTCATCGGACTGCCAGATGGTGAAGCGTGATTCATCACTCTAGAGAACGTGTTTCCACTGCTCCAGAGTCCAATGTCGGTGAGCTTTACACCACTCCAGCCAATGCTTGGTATTGCGAGCTTAGGCTTTTGTGCGGATGCTCGGCTATGGAAACTCAATTCATGAAGCTCCCAACGAACAGTTCTTGTGCTGATGTTGCTTCCAGAGACAGTTTGGAACTCAGCAGTGAGTGTTGCAACTGAGGACAGACAATGTTTAGGCGCTTCAGCACTTGGTGGTCCCGTTCTGGGAGCTTGCGTGGCCAATGGTGGCTGAGCCGTTGTTGCTTCTAGATGTTTCCACTTCACAATAACAGTGCTTATAGTTCAACGAGGCAGGTCTAGCAGGGCATACATTTGACAAACTAACTTGTTGGAAAAGTGGCATCCTATGACGGTGCTTCGTTGAAAGTCACTGAGCTCTTCAGTACGGGCAATTCTACTGCCAATGTTTGTCTATGGATATTGCATGGCTGTGTGCTCAATTTTATACACCTGTCAGCAATGGGTGTGGCTAAAATAGGAGAATCCACTCATTTCAAGGGGTGTCCACATACCTTTGGCAATGTAGTGTATTTGATGAGAATCACATTGGGGACAAAATTAATTCTAGCTCTTAAAGGGGCAGTAGTCGACATTGGGTGTACAATTTTCAATTGCTGCATTATTTAACCTGCAGTTATTCTGCTATTTATTCTCTGACCAATAATATTGACATGTTAATAGTATCTTCTGATTACAATTATTATGTCTCATCTTTAACTAAATACAATCTATTAGCTTCCAAAATGTATGTAGGAATATCTAGCTGTCCGATAACACAATCTGATGGAAGGGCTTGTCCTGCACTTTGTAAAAACCCAGAGTGTATTGAGTGAATGTTGGAAAAAGATCTTGGTTCCTTTCTAAACATAACAATGTGAATGCAAAGAGGACACAGACCACAAAACAGGTGAAGTGAACTGGCAAAAGAGTTGAGTCCTCATCAAAAGGCAAGGGCAGTGTGAATACAAAGAGAACTGAGTTATTTTACCCCAGAGTTCACTTTAAAGAAGACTGAGATCAGTTATTTTAAAGAGGACTATGTGTGAAAACATCCTAAACACACATATCCATGTCCTATAGGTGCATACACACACAATCATTAAAAAAAAAAAAATTCATAGCTGTGCTTGATTGAGCTTGCCATGGAGCCACTAGAATAGTCACAAAAAGTCTGTCACCTGAGACTTCGGGAAGACTCAAATACTCAAAGTACTTGAAAGACTTCAAATAGTATTTGAATAGGCCAGTAGAGTACAGTACCTGCAGTTGCTGTCGTAGGCTAAACACCTCTCCAGTCAGCATGTCCTTCTCTCTGCTCAGCATCTCTCTAATATTCTTCTCCCTCTGAACCTCCTCCTGAGACAGGTTCTGCTCCGAGTCAAACCTGACACACACACAGACATGTTAATGCCCTGTCTGGCTAGACACACACCCTGCCGTGAGTCTCCTATCGACATAGAACAACATACTCGCACGGGGGGAGTGTTTGTCATTCTGTTTACTTAGTGAACTAAAGGGGTTAGACAGCAGGGGCCTCTAACCAGCACAGCGACGTTTAGAGACCACACAGTGTGTCTGTATGTGTGTGTATATGTTTCTCCCCCCTGAGTTCCAGGAGACGTCCATGGTGAAAAAGTCTCTGGTCAGCAGGCTGGAAGCAAAGTGTGTACACATACGCACACCAAACATTTGCAGTGTGGTTGCGGCATCCCAGTAAGTTTCCTAGACTTTACTGATCTCATAGATTAATTTGTATTATAAACTGGGTGTTTTGAGCCCTGAATGATGACAGCAGTGATATATCAGACCATATACCAAGGGTATGGCAAAAAAATGCTTTTTTTACCGTTCTAATTACGTTGGAAACCAGTTTAATAGCAATAAGGCACCTCAGGGGTTTGTGATATATGGCCAATATACCACGGCTAAGGGCTGTATCTAGTCACTCCACTTTCCATCATGCTTAAGAACAGCCCTTAGCCTTGGTATATTGACCATATATCACACCTCCTCGGGCCTTATTGCTAAATTATATCTCCCCTACTCTGCTTCAGTGTGACATCACTCAGTGACCATTACCACAGGGAGAGCGAGAGAAAGAAACAAAGAGAGAGCGAGAGTGAGAGCGAGAGAGACAGACAGACATACAGACAGACAGAGAGAGAGAACAGGGGAGAGAGAGAGATTGAGAGAGTACTGTGGTGTTTTACCCAGGACTTTAAAATATTTAAAGTTACAGTGAAGATCTAAGGTAGTGAGCTCGGGTTTCTTCTTCAGGTCACAGTGAGGGTGAGTGTATGAGTAATATCAGGCTGTAGTTGCAGATCTGAACGTACTGTATGTGTGTATGTGTGACGCACACCTGTGTGTAGGTGAGTGTGTCTGTATCATAGACTCAGATAGACATTGCATCATTGCATTTGTCCTATTATGGCGTTAAGGAAAGCACAGGCAGCGCCATTCAGGACATCTTCATTTTGAAGTAGACCATTTTCTTTTTCTTCTACGGAGTTGGTAAACAAACTGAAAGGGCGCATACTGCCACCTGGAGTGTGTTGTTTGAACAGGTATAAATCCAGGGTTGGCGATTTACTGCCAACTGCAGTTAAGGAATGTTTCCTCACAAGTTTAATTCATTGGCTGATCCCTCCTGATGACCTGGATGGAATTATGTGATCATTTCTTAACCCATTGGAAGTCCTACGCAGTTGATTACTTCAAAATGGTGAAAGTCCTTAATGGCGCTGCCCATGCTAAAACAGACTTTTGAGTACTATAGTCCTCTATCTATTTCTATGGTCTGTGTGCACATGTGTGTTTGTCGCCCTACAGAGTGTGTGCGGTGTGAACTGAACTCACTTCCTCTGTTTCTTCTCCAGGTCATGGTTGCGGCTCTGCTGGCCTTCCAGGTGTAGCTTGGTGTCCTGTAGCTCAGCCGTCAATCTCTGACACTTCTTCTTCAGCTGCTGGGCCGTACGCTGCACCTCTTCACTGTCTGCCTGGAGGTCACTTAGCTGGAGGGGGACGGAGGGAGATAGAGAGAGAGATTGCTTATTTTGAAAAAATGATTTTAAATGTTACAGAGGCATGAAATAGGTCAAAGCGTCTGTTAGCTTCTGTCAAGCTGTCTGTTTGAGTGGCCGACCAGGTGAGAGAAAGAAAAGACTACTTATTGCTTCACTGCTCCTTTTACGTCTCACTGAGTGAGCGCTCAGGGAGTGTAAAGCTTTATTTGACGTTTTATGAGAAAGCTCAGAGGAGTTGTCAAAAACAGAGAAAGGGGCTGAGAAAAAGACAGAAAGAAAAGCCAGACAGAGATGGACAAAAACAGGGATGGGCAGATTCCTTTCCTCATTGCTGGGCAGGTGAGAGAAAAGGAAAGAGAGAGAGACAGACAGACCCACCAAGAGCAGTAGTCAACTACATCTTGACAACTCAGGAAGGAATGAAGGATATGAGAAGTATTTTAGCCTGTGTGCGTGTGTAAATGAGGTAGGTGTAAATCCTAACGTGTGTGTAAGCAGGGGGAGGTTGAGTTAGAACTGTGTGTGTCCGATGCCGCCTTACCCTCCTCCCCAGCTGTCAGAAGTGTGTGTCCGATGCTGCCTTACCCCCCTCTCCAGCTGTCAGAAGTGTGTGTCCGATGCTGCCTTTACCCTCCTCCCCAGCTGTCAGAAGTGTATGTCCTACGCTGCCTTACCCTCCTCCCCAGCTGTCAGAAGTGTGTGTCCGATGCTGCCTTACCCCCCTCTCCAGTTGTCAGAAGTGTGTGTCCGATGCTGCCTTACCCTCCTCTCCAGCTGTCAGAAGTGTGTGTCCGATGCTGCCTTACCCTCCTCCCCAGCTGTCAGAAGTGTGTGTGTCCTACGCTGCCTTACCCTCCTCCCCAGCTGTCAGAAGTGTGTGTGTCCTACGCTGCCTTACCCTCCTCCCCAGCTGTCAGAAGTGTGTGTCCGATGCTGCCTTACCCTCCTCTCCAGCTGTCAGAAGTGTGTGTGTCCTACGCTGCCTTACCCTCCTCCCCAGCTGTCAGAAGTGTGTGTCCGATGCTGCCTTACCCTCCTCTCCAGCTGTCAGAAGTGTGTGTGTCCTACGCTGCCTTACCCTCCTCTCCAGCTGTCAGAAGTGTGTGTCCGATGCTGCCTTACCCTCCTCCCCAGCTGTCAGAAGTGTGTGTCTGATGCTGCCTTACCCTCCTCTCCAGCTGTCAGAAGTGTGTGTGTCCTACGCTGCCTTACCCTCCTCCCCAGCTGTCAGAAGTGTGTGTCCGATGCTGCCTTACCCTCCTCTCCAGCTGTCAGAAGTGTGTGTGTCCTACGCTGCCTTACCCTTCTCCCCAGCTGTCAGAAGTGTGTGTGTCCTACGCTGCCTTTACCCTCCTCCCCAGCTGTCAGAAGTGTGTGTCCTACGCTGCCTTACCCTCCTCTCCAGCTGTCAGAAGTGTGTGTCCGATGCTGCCTTACCCTCCTCTCCAGCTGTCAGAAGTGTGTGTGTCCTACGCTGCCTTACCCTCCTCTCCAGCTGTCAGAAGTGTGTGTCCGATGCTGCCTTACCCTCCTCTCCAGCTGTCAGAAGTGTGTATGTCCTACGCTGCCTTACCCTCCTCCCCAGCTGTCAGAAGTGTGTGTCCGATGCTGCCTTACCCTCCTCTCCAGCTGTCAGAAGTGTGTGTCCGATGCTGCCTTACCCTCCTCTCCAGCTGTCAGAAGTGTGTGTGTCCTACGCTGCCTTACCCTCCTCCCCAGCTGTCAGAAGTGTGTGTCCGATGCTGCCTTACCCTCCTCTCCAGCTGTCAGAAGTGTGTGTGTCCTACGCTGCCTTACCCTTCTCCCCAGCTGTCAGAAGTGTGTGTGTCCTACGCTGCCTTTACCCTCCTCCCCAGCTGTCAGAAGTGTGTGTCCTACGCTGCCTTACCCTCCTCTCCAGCTGTCAGAAGTGTGTGTCCTACGCTGCCTTACCCTCCTCTCCAGCTGTCAGAAGTGTGTGTCCGATGCTGCCTTACCCTCCTCTCCAGCTGTCAGAAGTGTGTATGTCCTACGCTGCCTTACCCTCCTCCCCAGCTGTCAGAAGTGTGTGTCCGATGCTGCCTTACCCTCCTCTCCAGCTGTCAGAAGTGTGTGTCCGATGCTGCCTTACCCTCCTCTCCAGCTGTCAGAAGTGTGTGTCCGATGCTGCCTTACCCTCCTCTCCAGCCGTCAGAAGTGTGTGTCCGATGCTGCCTTACCCTCCTCTCCAGCTGTCGTTTGTTTTGCTGCTCAATCTCCAGCTTGTCATCAAACTCCTGCTGGAGCCTCTTCTTGGTGAACTCGATCTCTCTGATGGCTCTCTCATACTTCAGTCTCCACTCTCCCCCTAACAGACACAACATGATACAGCTCAGTTAGCAGACAGGTCATGGACAGCACTACAAGAACCACACCAGTTCACAATTCAATCACAGGAGGTTGGTGGCCACCTTAATTGGGAAGGACGGGCTCGTGGTAATGGCTGGAGCAGAATGGTATCAAACACATGGTTTCCATCCACTCTGTTCCAGCCATTATTATGAGCTGTCCTCCCCTCAGCAACCTCCACTGCATTCAATATGTCTTCAAATAGAACTAAGTTGAAATTGAATAGCTAGTTTGAAAGGAAGTCTGTTAGACCATGGAAGGGGTTTGCATTAGTCAGGAGGTAATGTATCAAGCTGTATTGAAGCCATATTAGAGTCGGTACAGTACTGTTATGGCATGTACATGTACAGTATGTACTAAAGTATGTGACACCCCTTGAAATGAGTGGATTCGGCTACTTCAGCCACACCCGTTGCTGAAAGGTGTATAAAATCGAGCACACCGCCATGCAATCTCCATAGACAAACATTGGCAGTAGAATGGCCCGTACTGAAGAGCTCATTGACTTAACGTGGCACCGTCATACAGCCATACAAGCTCACAGAATGTGACAGCCGAGTGTTGAAGTGAGTAAAAATAGTCTGTCCTCGGTTGCAACACTCACTACCGAGTTCCAAACTGCCTCTGGAAGCAACATCAGCACAAGAACTGTTCGTTGGGAGATTCATGAAATGGGTTTCCATGGCCCAGCAGCAGCACACAACCCTAAGATCACCATGTGCAATGCCAAGCATTGGCTGGAGTGGTGTAAAGCTCACCTCCATTGGACACTGGAGCAGTGGAAATGCGTTCTCTAGAGTGATGAATCACGTTTCACCATCTGGCAGTCCGACAAATGAATCTGGGTTTGGCAGATGCCAGGTATGCCAGCAATGTTCCAACATCTAGTGGAAAGCCTTCCCAGAAGAGTGGAGGCTGTTATAGCAGCAATGGGGGGACCAACTCCATATTAATGTCCATGATTTTGGAATGAGATGTTCGACGAGCAGGTGTCCACATATACTTTTGGTCATGTAGTGTCTCTTAAACAGGGTTGTCTATTCCACTTAAAATGTGGGTGTTGAACATTAAAAACAAAACACTGACACAAAATCTATTCTACATTCAGAATAGCCAAACAAAGACTGCTTTCGCAGTCTAGCTGGAAGTCTGTTCGGTATGCAGTCGAATATAATTTGAGGACGCCTGCTGTCTTTTATAATCAATTTCTACGCCATGTCTTACAAACCTTTTGTCTCCTCATTGATTTCAGGCAGCCACATCAGTCTACAGGGTGGTCAGCTTGATTCCACCAACCAGAAACAGCCTACTTCCATCCTGATCTTGGGGTCTACCTTTGTGTGCTGGTTTTCATGGTGTTAAGTTGTCACCATGGCAACAGTGTGTGTGGTTTGGTTTTACTATCCTTGTGATTCCTCACAAGGATAGTACAACAAGCAAAATTCAGACAAGTGGGGTCATTTTACCAGTCCCCACAAGCAAAAAGGCTATTTTAGGCTTAGGGGTTAGGTTTAGGGTTGCAATTAGGGTTAGAATTAAGGTTGGGTTAGGAGTTAGATTTAGGAGTTAGGTTTAGTTTTAGGGGTTTGGGGTTAAGGTTCGGTTAAGGGTTATGTTTAGGGTTAGGGAAAATAGGATTTTGAATGGAAATAAATGTTTTGGTCCCCACAAGGATAGTAAAACAAGCAAGTATGTGTGCCGCTGACCTGTGTCGTCGTCGTCCATCTCTCCGTTGAGCTCGGAGGCTCTGAGGAGTCTGGTCTCCATCACCTCCATCTCCATAGAGTCCATAGACTTCTTCATCGAGTCAAACTTAGTCTGGGGAGAGAACCACAGGCCATGCATTAATACACAAACACATTATACCAAGACAGAGATAGAAATACTGACAGATAGGCCTCACATTGCTCTCACACACACACTTCCTCTAAATGACACAATCGCTCATTTCTAGAAGCGAGGTCATTTGTACCCAGCCCAGCCCATCAGCATGTGCAATCTGAACAGTCAGTGGAAAAATCTATCCCAGCTAGTTGGAACACCCGGAAAAAAAACATCATGTCAAATGTCAAATAGAAAACTAAAGGCTGGGGAAGGCAGGGTCAACAATCTGATTACACCATTACGTTTCAGCCAACAGAACTGGCAAGGTCGTTATTGCAAATCAGAATCGGTTTTCCATTTACCTATCTGGTTCAAATAATGGGTTGAATGAAATAATTGTGTACATCCTACAACAGTTAAGGATGTGTAATTTCTCCTTGGCAGTGTTCACCTGCAGGTCCTTCATGTCTTTCTCCAGTCTCAGTCTCTCTGAGGTCTCAGACTCCAGCAGCTGAGAGGCCGAGTCTCCTGTGTTCCTCTCGTCTGCCAGCTCCGACGACAGCTCTGTGATCTGGCATACACACAATCGCAATTAGCAAGAGGGTTACACATGCACCCGGTCTTATGCATATAGTGCAATACAGTTCAACTTCATGACATACTTACAACCTTCATCTGTTCATCCTTTATTTATAGAGACAGAGCTGCTGGTACAATGTCTTTTTATATTAGTCTGCAGCGCAGTGTGTGTGTGCGTGTGTGTGTGTGTGTTTGTGTGTGTGTGTGTGTGTGTACCCGGCTCTCCAGGCGGTCACTGTTGAGTCTCAGCTCGTTCCTCTCCTTCTCCACCTTCTCCAGCCTCCCTTTCAGCTGCTGGATCTCCTCCTGGGAACAGATAGACAGAGAGGGAGGGGGAAGAGGGAAAACGTATTACAGTATTAGAGGGAGCTAAATCTGTATAGTCTATAAAGCAGGGGGAGGGAATCAAATGCAGGGGTGTAATCATTACTCCAAACAGTTGCAAAATATTCCGTTTTGCAATGAAAACTAGCATTTCTATTGGACAGATTCAGTTAGGTCCATCCCTGTTTGCTGAACCTGCCCAATATAAACGCTAGTTTCCATCCCTGTTTGGCGTAATGACTACACCCCTGATCAACAGTAGATGGAGGGTGTGTATAGTTTGTGTACTCACATCTTTGCCACGTATCTGCTCCTCTGTGAGCTGGACCTCTATAAGGGGGCGTACTGTGGTGAACACCTTCCACCAGGCCCAGCCCTTCACTCCCTTGTTCTTCTTGATGTTCTTCTGGATGCAGCGGATAGCCAGGTCCTGGATCTGAAACGCACGCAGAGGAGCAGAGGGTTCTTACAACGAAGGAACCTGTGTGTGTAGGATTCTTCAAGTTCTTTGACATGGATATAAATATGCATCACAAATAAGTATCAAATATGTAACTTTTGATAAAGAAAATAAAAAATGCCATTGCTTAGGGTCATTTTCTACTGGCACATTAACGGGCACTTGCATCAAGTGTGACAATTTGGGCGAGCTAGAATCAAGACATTCCAAAGATCTTCTGGGTTTAAGAGCTGAGAAAAGCTCTTCAGAGAATTCAAATCAAACATCAATACCACTTTGGCAGCCTGTTAAAAAGGCATTAGGAGGAGCTACATGCTCCCGCTACATGGGTATCTCCAATAAACCACCCATTATCTGGCAACCCAATTAGAGCAGCACAATGCAACCGCATCCAATGGGGTTGCCATGACAAAACACGATACGTATTTGTCACGCCATGAGAGCACCTAAATGCCTCTTAGCCATCCTAGTCACTGACTGAACAGGCATACAGGTTATGCCCTCCAAAGTTTGTTTGTCATGCTTAGACCTAAACAAGTTTAACAAATTCTGTGTAGACTCAATAAGGGGGGGGTCCCATTGAAAATGTCAGTGTTGATCTTTCTGTTACTCAGCCATACAGAGAGCTCATCTACACCACTAGAGGGATTTAGACTTGGATATTGCAGCCTTTGTTTAGAAATAGGATCAGTGTGTGTCAAACAGGTATTGATGGTCTTAGAGAGACACAGGAACAGAATGTATTCCTTTCTCTTCGTCTCACTCTCCCTTTTTACTCAGACTTTTGCCTCCCCTTTTACAGAGATCGTTTTGAGTGTCTGTGCAGCAACATGGCCTTTGCTGAGCACACAGGGCTATAGATGTAACGGATGCATGCTCTGACACACACTTGTTCCCAGTCGGGGAAGAAGCTTTGTCTTAAGGCAACGATTTAATTAGACACTATGGGCCGACTGTTTGACGGAGGAATCACCCATGTTCTGCTTAGCCATGCCGTCGCTAGTTCATTCCACAAAATGTCAAAGAGAGAGCAGGCTGTGGGCTTCAAACGCCATGCCGGATCCCTTCTATTCATCTATTCCCCCATGGTGAAGCACCGTTTCCGAGCAGCGTCACTCTTTCCCTCGCGCTTTTCTCTCATGCTTTCTCCGCCTCTTTCTCTCCCTCTCTTTCTCCCTCAAAGCGCTTTGAAAACAAAATCCCTGTGAGGGTTTGGCTCAGGCTGGGAGGACTTCAAGGTGTGAGGAGCCCCCCGGAGCAATCAAACAGACAGAGAGAGAAACAAACTAATATATATTTTTTGGCAGAGGGGATGTCAGTGTTCAGACGAGGAAGTTAACACTTGCATGGTCATGTCTTGTGTCTGAGAAATATAGGCCAAAAGTTCAAGTGTAACACCCTGCACTGCCTTGTAATCAAATGCGCGTCTGCATGCTTAGCTGTTCAATGCTGGAGAACATTTTCCTGTAAATATCAAACCAGCTTACCTCGATACGACACAAGCCTCAGATATTCACCAGTACCACCTCAACACACATTTTCCTCTTGAACATGCCATGGCTTCTTAGTTGGAATGGTGCAAAGTCTTCACCGTGTGTGTAAATAGATACTTAATCATTGAGTTCAACTTTAAATAAAACAATATTCAACTTACTCTTTCTGTCTCAACTTCCTGAGAATCAGATGATCAAAATGAAAACACATTGAACTAAACGTAACCAGTCCAACATCTGGACACACCTACTCATTCAAGGGTTTTTCTTTCATTTTTACTATTTTCTATATTGTAGAATAATAGTGAAGACATCAAAACTATGAAATAGCACATATGGAATCTTTGCACACTCTTGGAATTCTCTCAACCAGCTTCTGGAATGCTTTCCAACAGTCTTGAAGTAGTTTCCACATATTCTGAGCACTTGTTGGCTGATTTTCCTTCACTCTGCGGTCCAACTCATCCCAAACCATCTCAATTGGGTTGAGATTGGCTGATAGCCCTTACACAGCCTGGAGGTGTGTTGGGTCATTATCCTGTTGAAAAACAAATAATAGTCCCACTAAGCGCAAACCAGATTGGAGATCATATCGCTGCAGAATGCCTTGTACTTTAGAGTAGGTGTGTCCAAACTTTTGACTGGTAATGTACCTTTCATAACTGCTGGAGGGTAGGGTACTGTACACATAAACACATTGTAAAGCAGAGCTTTGGCTCACAAAAGCCTTCTGATAAGTGTTCTAGAGCCAATAAGTTGTGATATTGTTCCCCTCCTGCCCCCTGGGCCTCGCAGTAGGGGTCTTCATACCTGAGAATACCCAAGACCCAATCTGGGACCGTAGCAGGTCTGGATCCAGAATTCTAAATAATGTAAAGCGTCTGGGTCAGAAGTGACATGATTGTCAGCGGTCTCGGACTTGTCCAGAAGGGCCCGTACAGATCTGAATGTGACTGCTGCAGCAGAGAGAGACTTCTTTACTTTATCCTGCTGCTCTTGCTTATCACGAGTGGTGCATGGCGCGTGTAGCTTGTTGTTGGCCAATCATAGGTCATCAAAGCAGCAATAGGCTACAGTCATAGAGCCTCCGCATAGCAAAAGTTAGAAGATATCTAATCAATGAAAGATTAAATTAAAATGACGGAATTAAAAGTTAAAGAAGAAGGATAGGCTACAACGACCAAAAGCCAACAGGTAGGCTGCTAATTAATATTCTGAATGGCGTTGTTATTTGTAACTGTAGGATGGGAAAGCACATGTACTGTAGCCTCAATTAGCATAGCTAGCTTAACTTGCTTCGCCCGGTTTGATGTAGTCAAGACAGGTACTAAGTAAACATATTTCATGATAAATAACCTAGCTATGGCAGCTATAGGTCTACTTTAATGCGCAGTCTCTCTTTCCCTCCCTCCCTCCTCCCCGCCTGCTAGAGTGGCTACTCTCTTTCCCTCCCTCCTCCCCGCCTGCTAGAGCGGCTAGTCTCTTTCCCCTCCCTCCTCCCCGCCTGCTAGAGTGGCTACTCTCTTTCCCTCCCTCCTCCCCGCCTGCTAGAGCGGCTAGTCTCTTTCCCCTCCCTCCTCCCCGCCTGCTAGAGTGGCTACTCTCTTTCCCTCCCTCCTCCCCGCCTGCTAGAGCGGCTAGTCTCTTTCCCTCCCTCCTCCCCGCATGCTAGAGCGGCTACTCTCTTTCCCTCCCTCCTCCTCGCCTGCTAGAGCGGCTACTCTCTTTCCCTCCCTCCTCCCCGCCTGCTAGAGCGGCTACTCTCTTTCCCTCCCTCCTCCCCGCCTGCTAGATCGGCTACTCTCTTTCCCCCTCCTCCCCGCCTGCTAGAGCGGCTACTCTCTTTCCCTCCCTCCTCCCCGCCTGCTAGATCGGCTACTCTCTTTCCCTCCCTCCTCCCCGCCTGCTAGAACGGCTACTCTCTTTCCCCTCCCTCCTCCCCGCCTGCTAGAGCGGCTACTCTCTTTCCCCTCCTCTCACATTTTATCAGCTCCGGTTAATAAAGTATCCCTCACTCGGATCCAGACCAGGTCTATATGGAACGGGTCTAGTTGTCCTCGGGTCTGTCCGGAAGGGGTCTCTATATTTAAAAAATATATTTAAGCATATCGGGTCAAGGTGTGAAAGCCCCAGGTCCATTTCGGAACAGGTCCAACTTTTTGAACCCATGAAGACCTCTACCTCCCAACATTACACAAAACTCTCCAGTCCTGACTGACCCTCAGCCAGCCACACTGTGAGGAATGACAGTCACTCATAGTGGAGACGTTTACAACTACAACTAAACACGTCTCCAACAATGCAAACTATCAATATCCTAATCCTAAATCAAAACAAACAATCAAGGTAAACAACTTACAAAGAGAGGCAGCAATCAAATGAAACCGGCAGGACTCCTTCACAGGAGGCAGAGCAATGAAGATAAGCCCACTGTCCTTGAAAAGCAATTTACAGACAGCAACCTTGAGCCCAATAACTACCAGAGATGGGGATGGCAGGGAAGACACAGTGGTCGAATCCCAATCTCTCCAAACACACATAGACAATCCAAGACTCACATGTAGGCTACTGCCACACACGTACACATTGCATACTCATACACAGGTCTATGTTAGTTCACACATGCTAACCACTGTCTCTCCCTCACACACTCAGACAAACACAGAGACAACACACACATAGACAAGCACACACACACACACACACACACAGACACACACACACGCACACGCACACACACGCACACACAACACACACACACAACACACACACAACACACAGAGCTGAACAGATCCCCACCAGTGGATCCAGTCATTCAGTGGAGGGTGTTATATTCCTGGTCTTCTTGATCACTCTGGCGTGGTGGCGCATGCAGGGTGGACTGTTGTCATCCGCCAAACACACACACACGCATACATACCCACACAGCCCTGCCCCTGCCTCTCTCCAGTCCCAGACCTCCCCCTCATGACTGGAGCAGGGATTATGACAGGCGTCTACAATAATAATCACACCCTGTAGAAAGACCAGTCCCACTGTTTACCCCCTCCAGTTGCCCCCACCACTCCACTGTGCCAGCCACCAAGAACTTGCTTTGACAGAAAGATTTTTGGGAATGCAGGGTACAGGGGCTGATGTGGCTATGCCAAATGGTTGTGGGCTACACCAGTTCATATAGCAGACAAGATTGGCTTATAATTCTGTGGCATTATTTTTACATTATTTTATTGTATGAAGAATAAAATTGAACAAAGCTGAATAAAAATGGAAAAAACCTGAATAAAATATGAATATTTTCTCCAAACGATAAGGGAGTGAACATATCCTATATGCTTAATGTAGAGTTATTAATGTAACTTTAGTTGTTCTACAAACGTTGGGCTATATGTTTTCATTTTTAATACATTGTAAGGCTGCATGATACGACTAATGATGATTTCAAAAAAGTTGCTTGAAAGACATGAGCTCTGTTATTTTTGTTTTTTTGCGCAGGCTGTACACACTCCAATAGTCTCTCATTCACAATTTAACAAGCACCTGATAATGCCTCGAATTTCACGGCGGCATCCCCTTTGTGGCCGTAATGCACCCTAAAAAAATCCATGCCTTTTGCGGCCCAGAGTGCTACGTTGTGCCCTTCTCTCTGAGTGTGCTGCGCAATCCGAAGCACCTCTCACTCACATGGCTCTCCGTCACAGGGTCTTTCTCACAGGCTACAAGTTAAGACAGACACATCGGGGATGCAACTGCGAACGTCCTTATACAATTCCGAGGTGCATATGTAAGATATTTTTCCGTCAGCCAACAAGATGAGTAGGCAGAAAGAACAGCAAAAGCACTAGCCTATGTCAATCTACTATCCCCCACTGTACGAAAGTCAACCTATTCTATTCTGTGTAATAAATAAATATTCCAAACAGTCTGGGACAGTTGTGGGTTGCGATAGATCCCAAATGAATACAAACCTTTTATATGCAATGTGGCTGATGCAACACATCAGAATGTTTAGCTTAAAATGTTGATAAACTACTAGGCTATTTCTTCACATATGCGCAGCAATGCGTACATGGTAGTAGCCTATAAGCGCAAATATTCCATTAGCGGAAAACACGATTATCCAAAGTGACCGGAAACGCAATTATGCATGTAATGCTTTTATTATAATGGCACATATTTATTGTGAAAATTATCTTCCCCAAACGTGAAACTCACGGCCAAAAGTTTTGAGAATGACACAAATATTAATTTCCACAAAGTTTGCTGCTTCAGTGTCTTTAGATATTTTTGTCAGATGTTACTATAAAATAATGAAGTATATATCAAGCATTTCATAAGTGTCAAAGGCTTTTATTGACAATTACTTTGAGAATTGTGTGTTTGTTCTGGTGTGGTGATTCAGGGAATGTGGGGGTCCCAGAGAAGCAGGAGGATACACAGCTCTTCAGCATCGGCTTTGAGTGTAGGCATTAGCTACCTGCACTGTGTGACGTGATCGAGCGGCAAGAAACGGTCAGTTTTACTGATCTATAGTCAGTTTTGCTCCTTTTGTCATCTAATCTGAGCTGGGCTTTGGGTTGGTAAGGATTACTTGCCCGGGTTGAGAGCGCTCACTCACCTTCCTCTTCTTGAAGGCCTGTCTGGCCAGGTATCCTCTGCAGGCAGCCTGGAACATGGTGATGTTGCGTCTGGTCTGGACGTCCCTCTGCTCCTCCAGTTTGGCCAGGGTCCCAGCTCTGAAGAACACCTGGAGAGAGATATACAGTTAGATGCTGATTAATCAGGACACTAATGCTCGGACATGGAGCATATGTGTGTGTGCAAGGTTGCACAATACTATGGAATAGAAGTATAGTAAACTTTTTCATTTGGGGTCATTGTGGCTTACAAATGAAAAATTACATTAATTTGTTTTTACATGATTCAACGTTGTCGAGTTGGAATCCGACTAAAAATCTGCAACCATACATCAGGGATTCAGGGATTGCATATCAACTACATCATGTCCTGCTTTTACTTTGCATTTCAATGGTGTTAACAGTGCGGACGTTTAATTGAGTTGGATTACCTCAAACACTTTAGTCATTTCCATTCTCTGATCTGCTCTGGGAGATTGGGTGGGGAGCTGCTGGTGGACTTCCCTACAGTTTCTCAGGCCAGAGCTGAGGGCTCATGAAACTCTTTGAATGCTGCCTAATTGCATTAGCATGCTAATAGTGTTCGCGGGAGAGCTATGCTTAACTTCACAAAATCCTCATTAAAATCCTTTGTGTTACCAACATATGCGGCTGCCACGGCTACAGAAAGTAAACTAACAAAGACAGGAAGTTTCTGGGGAAACTCTAAAACGACAGGGAAAGTTTATGGTGAAACTTCTCTTGGATTTAGCCATCATCTCCAGTTAGTCATAGGCACTGTGTTTAGTCCATAGAGTGTTTTGTTCAGATTTCACCAAGCGGCTCCTGAAGATAAGAGCTGTGGTGGTGTTATGCAGCAATTTCATCATGATGCATCAGGATTGATCTATCACAGTACTCCAGGGTCCTTAACCACCTATTATCCTCTATCAGAGGCACAGGAGGAGAGAAAACACTACCCTGCACAGACAATCAAAGCTCAGAGCTCTTAGGGAAGTGTGTGTACAGCCAAGCAAATATCACATGAAGGGAGTGGGCTGGGCACGGTAAAAACACACAGCACCAACACACCCACACTTCTCTGCCGTAGGGCAACGCATGCAACTGCAGAGGGATGTCTTCACCTCCAGAGAATAGCACATCGGCTTGAGTTTGATACCTCTATTGTCAGGCGTAGAGGACTTTTCATACACTGTATGGGCATTCTGTTAACATACACTGTACGGGCGGCAGGTAGCCTGTGTGGGGCCAGTAACTGGAAGGTTGCTGGATTGAAATCCCCGAGCTGACAAGGTAAAAATCTGTCATTCTGCCCCTAAGCAAGGCAGTTTACCCACTGTTCCCCGGGCGCCGAAGATGTGGATGTCGATTAAGGGAGCCCCCCGCACCCCTCTGATTCAGAGGGGTTGGGTTAAATGCGGAAGACACATTTCGGTTGAATGCATTCAGTTGTACAACTGACTAGTCATCCCCATTTCCCTATTCCCGATGCAGTAGATTGAGTAGAACACAGACACACTATCGCATCATGATGAGGAGCTGAGAGAATACTCTCCAGCCTGTGACTTTCCCGCCCACCATCACGACCCGCAAGTGATGCAACCGCTGAGAAACGCCAATGGGATGTGTGATGTGTCACAGTAAAAGGCCCCGTCACACAGGCCTTCCCCCCTAGCAGGATGACCTTCTGCATAGCAATGACTGTCAGCGTGGGCGAAGGAACATGGGGAACATATTGGACCTCTTTGTCTCTGAATGAAACTCTAAAGGTCGGCTGAGGTCATTTGGGGCTTATTGTTTTGTCAGTCGTCCATTTTTCTCAGCATGATGAGAGATGGGAAGGAACGCACACACACACACACACACACACACAGCCAATGTCAAACTTCTCTAAACACCCTTTTCCTACTGTTTACTTCAGAACAATACTTCTCACTGTCCTCTATTCCGGAGACATTCAGAAAAAGCCTCCTATGCTAATTAGCTATTTATCAGGCTCTTTTACTTTGGATTTTCTCTTTTGCATCTGAAAGGTTTGACTCTTACTGTGCTGATTGGTGTTTGTGGATGGTTATCGGCGTGTCACGACGAAGCGCCACAAACAAAGAGAGCTATCGCATGCCAAAATCAATGGCTACAGGGAGCAACAGGAGGGAATTGGGGGGTAATTGTCTCCCAGTGTCGCCAACCGCCAACTAACAGACAAAGGCTGCCAGCCCAGGGACCCAGCCAGGAACCAGCGCCACAGCAGAGGACCCATGATTCCAGTGAGAAGGGCATGCTGGGTAAACAGATGGTACACCAGGCAGTGGTGTAAAGTACTTCAGTAAAAATACTTTTAAGTCCTAGATTTTTGGGTTATCTGTACTTAACTATTTATATTTTTGACAACTTTTACTCCACTACTGTACATTCCTAAATAAAATAATGTACTTTTTACTTCTTACATTTTTCCTGACACCCAAAAGTACTCATTACATTATGAATGCTTAGCAGGACAGGAAAATTGTCGCACTTATCACGTGTGTTCCCTCTCTGGCCTCAAGGTCACCAGGCTGCTCGTTATGGAGCACACATGTCATCATCATTACGCGCACCTGCGTGTCAGACTCACCTGGACTCCATCACTTCCCTGATTACCTTCCCTATATACAGTGGCTTGCGAAAGTATTCACCCCCCTCTTGGCATTTTTCCTATTTTGTTGCCTTACAACCTGGAATTAAAATATATATTTTTAGGGGGGCGGGGGGGTTGTATCATTTGATTTACACAACATGCCTACTGTACCACTTTTGAAGATACAAAATATGTTTTATTTTGAAACAAACAAGAAATAACACAAAATACTGAAAACTACATACAGTAACTATTCACACCCCCAAAGTCAATACTTTGTAGAGTCACCCTTTGCAGCAATTACAGCTGCAAGTCTCTTGGGGTATGTCTCTATTAGCTTGGCACATCTAGACACTGGGATTTTTGCCCATTCTTCAATTTAAAACTGCTCCAGCTCCTTCAAGTTGGAAGGGTTCTGCTGGTGTACAGCAATCTTTAAGTTATACCACAGATTCTCAATTGGATTGAGGTCTGGGCTTTGACTAGGCCATTCCAAGACATTTAAATGTTTCCCCTTAAACCACTTGAGTGTTGCTTTAGCAGCATGCTTAGGGTCATTGTCCTGCTGGAAGGTGAACCTCCATACCAGTCTCAAATCTCTAGGAGACAAACAGGTTTCCCTCAATAATTTCCCTGTATTTAGCACCATCCATCATTCCTTCAATTCTGACCAGTTTCCCAGTCCCTGCTGATGAAAAACATCCCCACAGCATGATGCTGCCACCACCATGCTTTACTGTGGGGATGTTGTTCTCGGGGTGATGAGAGGTGTTGGGTTTGCACCAGACATAGCATTTTCCTTGATGGCCAAAAAGCTACATTTTAGTCTCATCGGACCAGAGCACCTTCTTCCATATATTTGGGGAGTCTCCCACATGCCTTTTGGCGAACACCAAATGGCTTTTTTCTAGCCACTCTTCCATAAAGCCCAGCTCGGTGGAGTGTACGGCTTAAAGTGGTCCTATGGACAGATACTCCAATCTCTACTGTGGAGCTTTGCAGTTCCTTCAGTGTTATCTTTGGTCTCTTTGTTGCCTCTCTGATTAATGCCCTTCTTGCCTGGTCTGTGAGTTTTGGTGGGTGGTCCTCTCTTGGCAGATTTGTTGTGGTTCCAAACTCTTTAAAAGATGTAATAATGGATTTAAATGGTGCTCCGTGGGATGTTCAAAGTTTCTGATATTTTTTTATAACCCAACCCTGATCTGTACTTCTCCACAACTTTGTCCCTGACCTGTTTGGAGAGCCCCTTGGTCTTCATGGTGCCGCTCGCTTGGTGGTGCCTCTTGCTTAGTGGTGTTGCACTCTGGGGCCTTTCAGAACAGGTGTATATGTACTGAGATCATGTGACACTTAGAATGGACACAGGTGGACTTTATTTAACAAATTATGTGACTTCTGAAGGTAATTGGTTGCACCAGATCTTATTTAGGGGCTTCATAGCAAAGGGGTGAATACATATGCACGCACCACTTTTCCGTTTTTTTTAAGTTTTTATTTTTTGAAACAAGTATTCTTTTTCATTTCACTTCACCAATTTGGACTACTTTGTGTATGCCCATTACATTAAACCCGTATAAAAATCTACTTAAAGTACAGGCTGTAATGCAATAAAATAGGAAAAATGCCAAGGGGGATGAATACTTTTCAAGGCACTGTATGTCACTCCCTTTGGTTCCTTCCCCAGGCATTATTGATTCTGTTTCTGTGTCATGTTTGTGTTTTCTTGTTTTGTATTATGTTACGTTTATTTATTAAAAAACTCACTTCCTGAACTTGCTTCCCAACTCTCAGAGCACTCGTTTCTGTCACGCCTTGGTCATTGTATCTTGTGTTTTTGTTATATGTTTGGGTAGGCCAGGGTGTGACATGGGTTTATATGTTGTATTTCGTATTGGGGTTTGTATTAATTGGGAGTGTGTATTATTAGGGGTGTGTCTAGTTAGGCTTGGCTGCCTGAGGCGATTCCTAATTGGAGTCAGCTGATTCTCGTTGTCTCGGATTGGGAACCGTATTTAGGCAGCCTGAGTGCGCGTTGTATTTCGTGGGTGATTGTACCTGTCTCTGTGTTAGTCACCAGATAGGCTGTAATTAGTTTCACTCGTTTGTTGTTTTCTTCTTCAGTTATTTCATGTACCGCATTTTCTTCATTAAAAGTCATGAGTAACCTACACGCTGCATTTCGGTCTGACTCTCTTCAAACAACAGACGCAGTTCATTACAGTTACAGCCCCTATCAATAGAACATCTGAACACAAATGCTTAGTCTGTAAATTGTGTCTGAGTGTTGATCTGTGCCCCTGGCGATCTGTAAATTTAAAAAGCAATAAAATCGTGTGGTCTAGTTTGCTTAATATAAGACATTTTTAAATGATTTATACATTTGATACTTAAGTACATTTAAAAACAAATACTTTTTGACCTTTACTCAAGTAGTATTTTACTGGGTGACGTTCACTGTTACTTGAGTCATTTTCTTTTAAGTAAAGTAAAGCTTTCTTTTAATCTGTACTTTTACTCAAGTATGAAAATTGGGTACTTTTTTTAATCACTGCTCCCAGGCAGAGATAGAACACATTGGGCCTGATTTAGACTGTGCTAAGCCTTCACACGTATTGTCAGCGTCACTTGCCATAACACTTTTGCGAAGCATTTACTAATGGTTTATACATAGTTCATTATTAGTCTACATATTCTCTCCTAATGTAAGTTCTCTTAAGTTTTGAGACATAGATAATGTGTCTTTTGAGATGCAGTGTCTGTCTGTCTGTCTGTCTGTCTGTCTGTCTGTCTGTCTGTCTGTCTGTCTGTCTGTCTGTCTGTCTGTCTGTCTGTCTGTCTGTCTGTCTGTCTGTCTGTCTGTCTGTCTGTCTGTCTGCCTGCCTGCCTGCCTGCCTGCCTGCCTGCCTGCCTGCCTGTCTGTGTGTGTGTGTCTTACCCTGCTCAGGCCCATGTGGTAACTGCTCTTCTCCAAGTCCAGAGACTCCAACAGCTCCTCCACAGCCTGAAACAAACAGATGGACAGACAGACAGATCAATGAAGAGAACGGACAAACAGACAGACAGTGCTTTGGTAAAGTCAGCTCCCCTCTGTCGTCGCCCCAAAGGACTGCACATAGCGTCATAGCAACAGGCACGCTCCCCTAACATCAGCCTATCCAGCAGGAGACTGCAGACCAAAACAACCAGTGAACAAAGCTACAGCTAAGGCACCAAGCAAGCTATCTGTAACCTCCCTGTCTCTGTTTTTACACTGCTGCTACTAACGGTTTATTATCTATGCATAGTCACTTTACCCCTACTTACATGTACAAATTACCTTGACTAACCTGTACCCCTGCACACTGACTTAGTACCAGTACCCCCTGTATATAGCCTCGTTATTGTTATTTTATTGTTACTTTTTTAAATCAATTTTTTACTTTAGTTTATTTAGTAAATATTTTCTTAATTATATTTTCTTAACTGCATTGTAGGTTAAGGGCTAGTAAGTAAGCATTTCACGGTAAGATCTACACCTGTTGTATATAGGCGAATGTGACAAATAAAATTTGATTTGATTCAGGTCACTACTGTGACAGAAGTCTAAATATGGACTGTGTACTGTATCTAAATCTCTGGAGAGGCGGAGGGTCTTTAACGTTTGAGTACAAAGTTAAGTTGGAAGACAGCTGTAGCCTCGAGGGAGGGAGTTGAACTGAATTAGCTGTTTTAAAGTAACTGTCCAGTGTTTCCAGAATTCAATCAAATATGACCTAGAATGAACTATAATGAGTGAAATAGTTTCTTCCAAAAAATTGTAATAAAGTATGTTAAAAAGCAGTTTTTCTGTGTTCTCCTCCCAACAACAGAATGATGTGGGTGTATACTGGTCATTAAAAGTATTCATATGAGTAGCCCACTGATTGACCAGCTTATCCTCATCAGGAGAATGACATCCTCTCAGAGGAAATGGCAAGCATTTGTTAAACACCCTGTATGAGGCGTTTTTTTAAAGTATTTATTTTATTTATGGTTTGGAAACAAATACGATTATAGGATGAGTCAACCACATTATTTGGGTTTGAGCTAAAAGAATACTTACTTTTAAAAGTGGACAGTTACTTAAAGGACTTTTGACAAAGATGATCACAGCAAGAGTACTGGGTCTGGTAGGTAAACAGTGGAGGATGAAGTCACTACAGCCACAGTAACACAGCAACAGTAAAACAGCTACAGTAACACAGCCATACAGCCCAAACTAAGAGGAAGTGACAGACAGGCTTCCAACTCTGAGAAAGGGCGCTTTGTTTGAGTTCTCTATAACTCCCTCTCTCCCTCTTGGTTTATCTATCCTCAGAGAATGAAGTACCTTTTTGTCCATTCATTATTTCAGAGCAGGCTATTCTTCCTTTGCACGTCTCCAAGGAGTCTGGTTTCCTCTTTAACTCTTCCATAGCTCACTGTATGTTTTAGCTGTGACAGTGGACCTCTTTAACTGCCCTACTTCAAAAACACAACCTCCTTACACAACAATGAAAATAACAGCCAAGATACTGTCTATTCCATTTCTTCAACTCCAGCTACATCGGTTAATAATTAACATATTTCTACATCAGATTTCTTTTTGCTAGACTCATAAATTTTAACCACACGTCTGAGTAGGTAGGGTAGGTTAATAGCTTTTTAACTATTACACTATACAGTTGGTACTGAAGACAGAGAGAGCGGAAGAAGAGATGAAGGGGAGGACAGAGTTAGAGAGAGCGAGAGAGCTCTCTGTGCTGCACGTAAATAATCAGTACACCAGCCATATGCTGCCAACCAGTGTAATCATAATTAATTACACACAAGAGCAGATCTAGGAGGGGGGAGGGAGGGAGAAGAGAGGGAGGCTTTTATATTATCACTCGTTTACGAGGTGGAGGGAACGTCTCGACACTCACCCGCTTCTCGTCTGTGACGATGTAGTGGCGCCCGTGCTTTTTGGTCAGGTGGGGTGCCAACACATCGAATCGGCGACGGAATTCAGAGAACACCATGTGATCAGGGTAACCTTTTTGGAAAAGACAGCACAAGGTCAACATTTATTTAATAATTTTGATTAACCTGTTACTCCTACCCCCTACTTTTTCGAACATTCTGTTAAAAATCGCGCAACATTTCAGCGCCCTGCTGCTCATGCCAGGAATATAGTATATGCATATGATTAGTATGTGTGGATAGAAAACACTCAGACGTTTATAAAACTGGTTAAATCACGGCTGTGACTATAACAGAACGTGCGTTTCATCGAAAAGCGCAGGAAAATCTGATCACTGAAAATGGAAATATATATCCATCCGCCACTTCAACCCATTGATAAAGGCGAACCACAATAAATGGGGCTGAGGTTGCAATACCTACAGCTTCCACACGATGTCAACAGTCTTGTCATTTGCCTAGGCTTTGTTTCTTGGTCAAACGAAGAAGAGACAAGCCATTTCTTCCGGTCTCCGACCGGATATTTTGGTTGAGATTTACCCGGACATTATTTCCAGACGGACAGCTCAAGAATATACATCGCCTCGTGATCAATTTGGTCGCTTATTAACGTGTACTAATACCTAAAGTTGCATTACAAAAGTATTTCGAAGTGTTTTGTGAAAGTTTATCGTCGACTTTTTTAATTTTAAAAAATGACGTTACGTTATAAGACGCTATTTTTTTCCGTTTATCACACAGTCTTCATAGATCGATATCTAGGCTATATATGGACCGATTTAATCGAAAAAAAGACCCAATAGTGATTATGGGACATCTAGGAGTGCCAACAAAGAAGATGGTCAAAGGTAATGAATGTTTTATATTTTATTTGTGCGGTTTGTGTAGCGACGACTATGCTAATTATTTTGTTTACGTCCCCTGCGGGTCTTTTGGGGTGTTACATGCTATCAGATAATAGCTTCTCATGCTTTCGCCGAAAAGCATTTTAAAAATTTGACTTGTTGCCTGGATTCACAACGAGTGTAGCTTTAATTCAATACCCTGCATGTGTATTTTAGTGAACGTTTGAGTTTTAACTAGTACTATTAGCATTTAGCGTAGCGCATTTGCATTTCCAGATGTCTAGATGGGACGCCTGCGTGTCAGGTAGGAGCAAGAGGTTAATTATACAATTCAATAAGAAGAATTAAGGGGGGAAATGTCCCTCCCATGACTCAGCTTGACTTGTGTGGTGTCCCTCCTATGACTCAGCTTGACTTGTGTGGTGTCCAGTCCTACCTTGCCTGTAGATGCGCAGCGCGTCAATAATCTTCGATCCACGGAGCTGAGCCCTCAGAAGGCCCACATCCAGCTGCATGAGGCCTGAGTCGCAGCTTTCTCCGTGGGCCACGCGCGGCTCCCCACCCACCCCCACAGCATCTGCCTTGGGCAGTAGGCAGTGGACAAAGTGAACTCTGGACCTGCGCACTGTGTCCAGCAGAGCATCCTGGAGAAACAAGAGGACAGGGAGTTAAATCATTTACACTCACACACAAGCATAAAAACAAAGACTTAAGTTTGTGCACATTTGTATGTATAAATATAAATGTTTATATACAGTGGCTTGCAAAAGTATTCACCCCCTTGGCATTTTTCCTTACAACCTGGAATTAAACTGGATTTTGGAGGGGTTTGTATTAATTGATTTATACAACATGCCTACCACTTTTAAGATGCCAAATATTTTTGTGTGTTAAACAAACAATAAATAAGACAAACAGAACTTGAGCATGCATAACTATTCACCCCCGCAAAGTCAATACTTTGTAGAGCCACCTTTTGCAGCAATTACAGCCTCAAGTCTCTTGGGTTATGTCTCTATAAGCTTGGCACATCTAACCACTGGGGCAAAACTGCTTCAGCTCCTTCAAGTTGGATGGGTTCCCCTGGCGTACAGCAATCTTTAAGTCATATCACAGATTCTCAATTGGATTGAGGTCTGGGCTTTGACTAGGCCATTCCAAGATATTAAACCACTAAAGTGTTGCTTAAGCAGTATGCTTAGGGTCATTGTCCTGCTGGAAGGTGAACCTCCATAACAGTCTCAAATCTCTTGAAGACTGAAAAAGGTTTCCCCTCAAAACTTTCCCTGTATTTAGAACCATCATTCCTTCAAATCTGACCAGTTTCCCAGTCCCTGCTGATGAAAAACATCCCCACTGCATGATGCTACAACCACCATGCTTCACTGTGGGGATATGGTTCTTGGGGTGATGAGAGGTGCTGGGTTTGCGCCAGATATAGTGTTTTCCTTGATGGTCAAAAAGCTTAATTCTAGTCTCATCTGACCAGAGTACCTTCTTTCATATGTTTTCGGTGAGTCTCCCACATGCCTTTTGGCAAACACCAAATGTGTTTGCTTATTTTTTTCTCAAGCAATGTATTTCTTTTGGTCACTCTTCTTTAAAGCCCAGCTCTGTGGAGTGTACGGCTTAAAGTGGTCCTATGGACAGATACTCCAATCTCTGCGATGGAGCATTGCAACTCCTTCAGGGTTATCTTTGGTCTCTTTGTTGCCTCTCTGATTAATGCCCTCCTTGCCTGGTCAGTAAGTTTTGATGGGCGATCCTCTCTTGGAAGGTTTGTTGTGGTGCCATATTCTTTCCATTTTTTAATAATGGATTTAATGGTGCTCTGTGGGATGTTCAAAGTTTCAGATATTTTTTTATAACCCAACCCTGATCTGTACTTCTTCACAACTTTGTCCCTGACCTGTTTGGAGAGCTCCTTGGTATTCATGGTGCCACTTGCTTGGTGGTGCCACTTGCTTAGTTGTGTTACAGACTCCTGGGCCTTTCATGTGACAGATCACGTGACACTTAAATAAAGTCCACCTGTGCGCATTCTAACTAATTATGTGACTTCTGAAGGTAATTGGTTGCATCAGATCATATTTAGGGGTATCATAGCAAAGGGGGTGAATAAATGTAAATGCACCACTTTTCCATGTGATTTTTCTTTAGGTTGTAATGAAGCAAAATAGGAAAAACACCAAGGGGGATGAATACTTTTGCAAGGCACTGTACAATCAGTCCATATATATTTCGACAATGACCAAGTTATTATTATTTTAGCTGTCTACCATAGCATATTGGAATTTAAATTAAATAATGAATATGAGCTGAAATCAGCTTTAATTTTAGGGTATTTACATCCAAATTGGGTGAACGGTGTAGGAATTACAGCACTATTTAAATGTGGTCCCCCTTTTTAAGGGACCAAATGTAATTGGACAATTGCCTGCTCAGCTGTTCCATGACCAGGTGTGTGTTATTCCCTCATCTGTTCATTTACAAATAAGCAGATAAAAGGTCTTGAGTTGATTTTTGGCATTTGCATTTGGAATCTGTTGCTGTTCACACTCAATATGAAGCCCAAAGAGCTGTCACTGCCAGTGAAGCAAGCCATCATTAGGCTGAAAAAACTAAATATACCAAACAGAGAGACAGCAAAAACAATAGGTGTGGCCAAATCAACTATTTGGTACATTCTTTTAAAAAAAGAACGCACTGGTAAGCTCAGGAACACCAAACGGCCCAGAAGACCACAGAAAACAACTGTGGTGGATGACAGAAGAATTCCTTCCCTGGTGAAGAAAAACCCCAGTTGGCCAGATCAAGAACACCCTGAAGGAGGTAAGCGTATCTGTGTCAAAGTCAACAATCGAGAAGACTTCACCAGAGTAAATACAGACTGTTTACCACAATATGTAAATCATTGGTAAGCCTCAAAAACAGGAAAAACAGATTAGAGTTTGCCAAACAACATCTAAAAAGCCTGTACAGTTCTGGAACAACATCCTATGGACAGATGAGACAAAGATCAACTTGTACCAGAATGATGGGAAGAGAAGAGTATGGAAGAGGGAAGGCACTGCTCATGATCCAAAGCATACCACCTAATCTGTGAATCATGGTGGAGGTAGTGTTATGGCGTGGGCATGTGTGGCTGCCAATGGAACTGGTTCCCTTGTATTTATTGATGATGTATTTAGGGCTATATTATCTGCTCAGATTCAGCCAAATGCTTCAAAACGCATTGGATGGCGCTTCACAGTACAGATGGACAATACTGCGAAACAACCTAATACTTCTTAAAGTATTGAATCCAATTGAGCATGCATTTCACTTGCCGAAGGCAAAATGCCTCAAGGACAAGCAGGAACTGAAGACAGCTGCAGTAAAGGCCAGGCAGAGCTTCACCAGGGAAGAAACCAAGCATCTGGTGATGTCCATGGGTTCCAGACTTCAGGCAGTCATTGACTGCAAAGGATTTGCAACCAATATTAAAACTCACAATTTAATTCATGTTGGTTTGTCCAATTTACTTATGAGCCCTTAAAATTGGGGGGACCACATACAGAAAGTGCTGTAATTCCTACACCTTTCATCCGATTTGGATGTACATACCCTCAAATAAAAGCTGAAAGGATGCACTTTCAGCTCAGCTCATGATAATAGCTCAATGTCCAAATATTTTTGGACCTGACTGTAGTTATATTTGTATAACGCTTAATTTTCATACAAAGATCCTAAGAGAAACTCGGACTTAAACCCTCTCAAAGAGGTAGGAAGAAACATTGAGAAAAGACTCCGCTCCACTCACCACTTGTAGTTTGATCTGGATGCAGAGGCTCTTCTTCTTCACGGCAGCCATGCCGGTTGTGAAGGTCTTCCTCATGCTAGTGGCTCTGCGGAGGGCCAGCTGAGATCCCCCCTCCAACCCTGCGATAGAGCCAGACAGCACTGTGGGCCCTCCACTACGACTAGAGAACAGACTGCTGATGTTCTTCCTGTTAGAGAGAGAGACAGACAGACAGACAGAGAAAGAGCGAGAGACAGAGGTAAGTATATTTTCTTTGAAAAAGTGCTACTATGGAGAACAATCAGTGAATTAAATGTGTACTTCTGTGAGTCCTGCAGCAGAGTGGCAGCATTCTGGGAGGCGGGGTTCTGCTTGGCGTGGCTCAGCCAACCCTGAGCATCGTACTCCACCCAGTCCGTCCCGTGGCTGTGGCCCAACAGGAAGTGATGCGGCTTGTCGCTCTTCAGGAGCAGGGCGTGTCCTTTGTTGTCCCCCTGGTCAGGGCCGTAGTAACTGAAGAGTCTCTCCAGCAGAGTGTCCTCAGAGCCCCCTGGCTGCACAGCCTCCTCCTCCATCAGCCACAGCAGACCTCGAGCCTCATCTGTCCTCGCCAGGGTGCGCACCTGGGAGCCCCACAGGAACACACACAGGTTAGAGAGGTGGGGATCTATCACTTGAGTCTAACACAAACACAAGTGAAGCAGCTGTGCAGAAAGCTTAGGGCCACAGCTCAGTCCAACATGCAGGTGCAGCATTCACAATAACCTCAGACACTCACATTAGACCACCACAGCACAGAGATGCTCACCCATCTCCACTCCACCAGTCATCCACGGCTCCTGTCATCCATCCAATCATGACATTGTTAACTCCATACACACCAACACTCTCCAAAACCAATAAAGCAACCTAGTGTCTCCTATTTTTGTACTCATGGTGTTAAAAGTCCCAACACGGCCTTTATCCCTGGCCCAGTGTTGCCATAACATTACACCTGCTTAGCTGTGACACTTGTAGAAACTTCTAATTATGCACCAGCAGTGTTCAAATGGCCTAATATGTTTCAACATCTCTGTTGTACATTTCTGTAAAAAAAACAAGTAATTTTGTAAAGGCAATCATAACGCTTGGTAAATAAGAATCTATAGGAGAGATGAGTCTTTGCCAATGGCTTCCTCATTATAGAGCTGGTAGTCAAATCCACTCCTGGCCAGTGGAGCATTTAGAAACCTTGGTCTCTGACAGTCCACGTTGATAATGAACGGTGTTATTAGTCTATGTGAGAGTTTAGACACTTTGGTGGACTCATTACATCTCTCTGTGGATGAAGGGAGGTGCAGGCAGGGCTACTTCACAAGCAACTGAAACTATAGCCTTTTTTTTGCCAATTTAATTATTCAACTGCTAGAAGCACTGCAGATATGTTGTACTGTGTTGGTAGCAGTCAACTAATTAACTGCAAAGTCAAGTAAATCTCAGATCCTTTTCAGAGAGAGTTGAGAGATCAGAACCTCTTATTCAGAACGATCCTATGCCTTTACAGTATTTGACACTGCAGGCTGGAGGTGGATGACCTGTGGATATAACTTGGAATCCAATATTGCATTTTGTCAGGCGCTCTTCATCTAGATCTATAGCTCTTGATGTCATTTTTGGGGAGTTTGAGCTGGTTTCCAATAAGTCTGCCGCTGTTTCAATGCTGTTTGTTTGCTTGTCTGACTTATAGCCGTGTTTGGCCCTGTGTGCACTCATTCATACACACGCACGCAAACCCGCACACACTCTAACGCAAAACAGTTTTCACTTTTGTCTCAACTTTCGATCAATTCCTGTGTGACCCCATCCTCATTCACTGTTGATCTAATTATGGTAAACGTCACTTTCGCGGGCCAATACACATCAATGCAACACATTCCTGTTTAGAGTGCGTGCCATGCAGAGTCGTCTCATAAATAAACTGAATTAGAAGCCAACCCTGTCTGAAAAAGGCTCTCAACTCAACAAGGGGGAAAGGAATCAAACTTGACTGTAATTAATGAATTTGATGATGTGAGATTAATTATAAAAAATAAATTGGTAGGATAAAAATAAATAAAAACAAAAGAACAAACAATCAAAAACCAAGTTAATTGGATGGAGGTAATAATCCTGACATGGTTTATACACAGTCAAAAAGTTCAAGACTCAATTTGAATTAGGGGAGCAAAGAAGGGTAAGTGTAAGAGTAAGTAAGACTGTGTTTAACCCCACGTAACGCTCATAGCATGATGAAATCCAAGATAAAGTCCACAAGCAAAAGGGGCACAGAGAGATTCTCCTTACCAGCGCTTGAGTAGATGCTTGGTCTATAGCTGCTACAGACATTGAGGTACTGGACTCTATGTCATCTAATGCAAGCTCTATGTTTTCCTAGATGGGAACAGAGGGGTTGGTTAGGTGTGATTGGAGTCAGTGATGTTCAGATCAGCTTATGTAAGAGTCTATAGAATTACACATTCTGACAACAATGACATTACAATCAGAGAAGCTAAATCAGACGTCCTATGTTTTCACACTAAAACAATACAGGGTAGGGGGGGCAATATTTTCACCTCCGGATGAAAAGCGTGCCCAAATTAAACTGCTTGCTACTCAGGCCCATAAACTAGGATATGCATATAATTAGATTTGGATAGAAAACACTCTAAAGTTTCCAAAATTGTTAAAATAACGTCTGTGAGTATAACAGAACTGATATGGCAGGCAAAAATCTGAGGAAAATCCAACCAGGAAGTACTATTATTTTGAAAGGCTGTTTTTCCATTGAAAGCCTATCCACCATACAAAGACTTAGGACCCAGTTCACAATCTCTATGGCTTTCGCTACATAATTTCCAGACATGAGCCAAGCGCGTGATCTGGAGCGCGCCTTTCTTGTTTCTCCTTTTCTATTGACGAAGCTTTTGTCCGGTTGTAATATTATTGATTATTTATGACAAAAACAACCTGAGGATTGATTTCAAACATTGTTTGACATGTTTCTACAAACTTTTATTGTACTTTTTAAAAACTTTTCTTCTGGATGTTGTGAGCATGCATTGTGTCTTTGGATTAATGATCTAAACGCACCAACAAAACTGAGGTTTTTGGACATAAAGAGGGATATTATCGAACAAAACTAACATTTATTGTCTAACATAGAGACCTGGGAGTGCCACCAGATGAAGATCATCAAAGGTAAGTGATTCATTTTAACGCTATTTCTGACTTTTGTGACACCTCTCCTTGGTTGGAAAATGGCTGTATGGTTTTCTGTGACTAGGCGCTGACCTAACATAATCGTTTGGTGTGCTTTCGCTGTAAAGCCTTTTTGAAATTGGACACTGTGGTTGGATTTACACAAAGTTTATCTTTAAACTTCGTATTTTAATTATGGGATTTCTGTTGTTTTGAATTTGGCTTCCTGCAATTTCACTTGCTGTTGTCGAGGTGGGACGCTATCGTCCCACTGGTGCCAGACAGGTTAATGACATTTATGATTTTCTTTCCAGACAGATATCTCTTTAGGGAAGTTTGAAAAGAGGGGGAGAGGTTTGGAGAGTTTAAATCATTGTTAGTAAGAATACTTCTACTATGTAATGGTGAAGGTATTTGTCAGTGTTGTATATCTCTGTATATCTCTGCACCTCCTTATATCTCTCCAGCTCCTGTACAAAGGTGCGTTCGTGGAACAAGGTCTGCAGGCGCTCCTGGGCGTAGTTGTGGCACAGCTCCTCGAAGGTAGCACCACGCTGCCGCTTGGCCATGCGAGGGTTTTGGAAACCCGGTGTGTCCACGATGAGCAGAGAGCACAGTGAGTGCTGACTGGACTTCAGAGCTCTGACACACGATACAAAGGATCAGACAGACAGACAGACAGACAGACAGACAGACAGACAGACAGACAGACAGACAGACAGACAGACAGACAGACAGACAGACAGACAGACAGACAGACAGACAGACAGACAGACAGACAGACAGACAGACAGACAGACAGACAGACAGACAGACAGACAGACAGACAGACAGACAGACAGACAGACAGACAGACAGACAGACAGACAGACAGACAGACAGACAGACAGACAGACAGACAGACAGACAGACAGACAGACAGACATGGGTTAGAGCAAAACGTGCAAATGCAGAGAGCAAAAGGGAGGACTGAAAGAGAGAGGGAGGACTGAAAGACAGGGGGAGTGAGAAAAAACAGAGATAAATAATGGTAAAGTAAGAAATATGAGAGAGGAAAACAGATAGATGAGCCGACAGACCTGTTGACAAGGGAGATAACGAGGGTGAAGAGCTCTGAGTACAGGCCTGAAGCCATGGCCTCCAAACAATCCAGGGCTGTGATCTTAGAGCCTGAGAGAGAGAGAGAGCGAGTGAGAGAAAAGGAGTTATGTGTTAAAAAGCACATCCATAGCCTTTAGTTTCTCATTGTATTCTATTTAGTTCATTCTACTTCATATTGGAGACTGGTAGTCTCTGAAGGTCCCTTACCTGAGCTGTCTCCTGCGCCGACCTCGTCGGGCCCCCCACGGAAGGAGGTGGACCTCTGCATGGGCCCCTTGGCCTGGTGCTTAAAGATGGAAGAGGAGAGCTCCTCCAGGGTGCAGCCCAGCAGGTAGGCTGCCTTCTGGGCCCACTCATGACGTGCAAACTGCTTACGGCCAGCTGGGGACCAGGGAAAGAAGTTTCAGAACTTTCAACTGCAAAAGCTTGTGCCCAACCCAGCCTTTGAGGAAAAATAATATTTGCACCCCTAATAACAGGCTATTAGAATTAACTCAATGATCTCTTCCATACTGTAGCTCAATGATAAACACATTGCTTTTATGGCTAAATTGGAGCATTGTGTTTTCTATCACAATAAAGGTACGTTAATAAACGCTAACAAACAACTCCATGTCTGCAGTAAAAATACTTTATTTTTACGCCCTAAGCTCTCGCGCTAGCCACTTTCCCTTGGGGGAATCCCCGTCAAAACCAGATGCATAACACTAACGTTGCCTCCTCAGCCTTCGATTTAGCTTGAGGGAGCAAGTTAAGAACTTTGATCACTTGTGAGGTTGATATGACCCACAATTCAATCCAAACTGTCGTCACGTGTCATACTCCGGTGGCCGTGAAGTATCACATTTAATCAACACAGCTGCATTTTCGGCATTTCATTCAATATTGTGATGCTAGCTTGCTAAAAAATATATAAACATTTCCAGTCAAAAGTTTGGACACACCTACTCATTCAAGGGAATTTCTTTATTTTTTAACATTTTCTACATTAAAACTATGAAATAACAAATGGAATCATGTAGTGACCAAAAAAGTGTTTTAAGTGCCTTGATGACAGCTTTGCACACTCTTGGCATTCTCTCAACCAGCTTCACCTGGAATGCTTTCCAAACAGTCTTGAAGTAGTTTCCACATATGCTGTGCACTTGTTGACTGCTTTTCCTTCACTCTGAGGACCAACTCATCCCAAACCATCTCAATTGGGTTGAGGTCGGGTGATTGTGGAGGCCAAATCATCTGATGCAGCGTGTTGGTGTGTTGGGTCATTGTCCTGTTGAAAAGCAAATGATAGTCCCACTAAGCACAAACCAGATGGGATGGCATATCGCTGCGGTAGCCATGCTGGCTAAGTGTGCCTTGAATTCTAAATAAATCACAGAGTCACCAGCAAAGCACCACCACACCATCACACCTCCTCCATGCTTCAGGGTGGGAACCACACATGCAGATATCATCCGTTCACCAACTCAAAGACACGGCGGTTGGAACAATAAATCTCAAATTTAGACTCAATTTTCACTGGTCTAATGTCCATTGCTCGTGTTTCTTGGCACAAGCAAGACTCTTCTTATTAGTGTCCTTTAGTAGTGGTTTCTTTGCACCAATTAGACCATGAAGGCCTGATTCACGCAGTCTCCTCTGAACAGTTGATGTTGAGATTAGAGGCCGACCAATTAATCGAAATGGCCGATTAATTGGGGCCAATTTCAAGTTTTCATAACAATCGGTATTCAGCATTTCTGGACACCGACTGTGGCCGATTACATTGCACTCCACAAGGAGCCTGCATGGCAGGCTGACTACCTGTTACACGAGTGCAGCAAGAAGCCAAGGTAAGTTGCTAGCTAGCAAAAAATCTCTTAATTAACATAATCACTAGTTAACTACACATGGTTGATGATATTACTAGTTTATATAGCTTGTCCTGCGTTGCCTGTTAATTTATTATTGAATCACAGCCTACTTCGCCAAAAGGGTGATAATTTAACAAGTGCATTCGCAAAAAAAGCAGAGTTGTTGCACCAATATGTACCTATCCAACATCAATGCCTTTCTTTAAAATCAATACACAAGTATATATTTTTAAACCTGCATATTTAGTTAATATTGCCTGCTAACATTTCTTTTAACTAGGGAAATTGTTTTACTTCTCTTGCGTTCTGTGCAAGTAGTCAGGGTATATGCAGCAGTTTGGGCGGCCTGGCTCGTTGCGAACTGTGTGAAGACCATTTATTCCTAACAATGACCCGTAATTCATTTGCCAGAATTGTACATAATTATGACATAACATTGAAGGTTGTACAATGTAACAGCAATATTTACACTTAGGGATGCCACCCGTTAGACATAAAAACGGAACGGTTCCGTATTTCACTGAAAGAATAAGTTCGGTTTTCGAAATGATAGTTTCCGGATTTGACCATATTAATGACCTAAGGCTCGTATTTCTGTGTGTTATGTTATAATTAAGTCTATGATTTGATATTTGATAGAGCAGTCTAAGCAGTGGTAGCCAGCAGCAGGCTCGTAAGCATTCATTCAATCAGCACTTTTGTGCGTTTGTCAGCAGCTCTTCACTGTGTTTCAAGCATTGAGCTGTTTATGACTTCAAGCCTATCAACTCCCGAGATTCGGCTGGTGTAACCGTTGTAAAATGGCTAGCTAGTTAGCAGGGTGCGCGCTAATAGCGTTTCAATCGGTGACGTCACTCGCTCTGAGACCTTGAAGTAGTTGTTCCCCTTGCTTTTTGTGGAGCGATGGGTAACGATGCTTCAAGGGTGGCTGTTGTCGATGTGTTCCTGGTTCGAGCCCAGGTAGGGTCGAGGAGAGGAACGGAAGCTATACTGTTACACTGGCAATACTAAAGTGCCTCTAAGAACATCCAATAGTCAAATGTATATGAAATACAAATGGTAGAGAGAGAAATAGTCCTATAATTCCTATAACAACTACAACCTAAAACTTCTTACCTGGGAATATTGAAGACGCATGTTAAAAGGAACCACCAGCTTTCATATGTTCTCATGTTCTGAGCAAGGAACTTAAACGTTAGCTTTCTTACATGGCACATATTGCACTTTTACTTTCTTCTCCAACACTTTGTTTTTGTGTCATGGTTTTCATGTGGTGAAGCAGAGTCGGACCAAACTGCAGCGTGTATATTGCGATCCATGTTTAATCACACAACGTAACACGAATCCAAAACACAAACTCTACAAAACAATAAACGTAGTGAAAACCGAAACAGCCTTAACTGGTGCAAACTAACACAGACTAAGGACATCAAGACACTCAGGACAATCACCCACAATACAACCAAAGAATATGGCTGCCTAAATATGGTTCCCAATCAGAGACAACGATAAACACCTGCCTCTGATTGAGAACCACTTCAGACAGCCATAGACTCTCCCCCCCCTAAGGTGCGGACTCCCGAACGCACCTCAAATCAATAGGGAGGGTCGGGGTGGGCGTCCGTCCATGGTGGCGGCTTCGGCGCGGGACGTGGACCCCACTCAGTCAATGTCTTAGTCCCCTCTCCTTGCATCCCTAGATAGTCCACACTCGGCGCCAACCATGGCCTAGTATTCCTCACCCAGAACCCCACTAGACTGAGGAGCAGATCGGGACAGAGGGGAAGCTCGGGACAGAGGGGAAGCTCGGGACAGAGGGAAGCTCGGGACAGAGGGGAAGCTCGGGACAGAGGGGAAGCTCGGGACAGAGGGGAAGCTCGGGACAGAGGGGCTCTGGCGCCTCTGGGCAGCGGCGCCGGACAGGCGGGAGACTCCGGCAGCGGCGCCGGACAGGCGGGAGACTCCGGCAGCGGCGCCGGACAGGCGGGAGACTCCGGCAGCGGCGCCGGACAGGCGGGAGACTCCGGCAGCGGCGCCGGACAGGCGGGAGACTCCGGCAGCACAGGAGAGGCGAGGCGCACTATAGGCCTGATGCGTGGTGCTGGCACTGGTGGTGCTGGGCCGAGGATACGCACAGGAAGCCTGGTGCGGGGAGCTGCTACCGGAGGGCTGGGGTGTGGAGGTGGTACTGGATAGACCGGACCATGCAGGCGCACTGGGGCTCTTGAGCACCGAGCCTGCCCAACCTTACCTGGTTGAATACTCTCGGTCGCCCTGCCAGTGCGGCGAGGTGGAATAGCCCGTACTGGGCTATGTAGGCGAATCAGAGACACCGAGCGCAAGGCTGGTGCCATGTAAGCCGGCCCAAGGAGACGCACTGGGGACCAGATGCGTAGAGCCGGCTTCATGGCATTTGGCTCGACGCTCAATCTAGCCCGGCCGATACGCGGAGCTGGAATATACCGCACCGGGCTATGCACCCGCACTGGGGACACCGTGCGCACCACTGCATAACACGGTGCCTGCCCGGTCTCTCTAGCCCCCCGGTAAGCACAGGGAGTTTGCGCAGGTCTCCTACCTGGCGTTGCCATACTCCCTGTAAGCCCCCCCCCCAACAACTTTTTGGGGCTGATTCCCGGGCTTCCGTCCGCGCCGTCGTGCTTGCGTCGCCAAACTCATTCTCCTGTAACCTTCCGCGCACTGCTCCATCGAATCCCAGGCGGGCTCCCTCCTCCCAAGAAGTATAGTCCATACTGTACTCCTCTTTGGGCTGCTCCTGTTTCCTCTTCTCCTGCTGCACCTTTGGGCGGCTACACTCCCCTGGTTTAGCCCAGGGTCCTCTCCCGTCAAGGATTTCCTCCCATGTCCAGAAATCCTTAATACACAGCTCCTCTTTGGGCTGCTCCTGCCTGTTGACACGCTGCTTGGCCCGTTTACAGTGGGTGATTCTGTCACGGTTTTCATGTGGTGAAGGAGAGTCGGACCAAACTGCAGCGTGTATATTGCGATCCATGTTTAATCACACAACGTAACACGAATCCAAAACACAAACTCTACAAAACAATAAACGTAATGAAAACCGAAACAGCCTTAACTGGTGCAAACTAACACAGACTAAGGACATCAAGACACTCAGGACAATCACCCACAATACAACCAAAGAATATGGCTGCCTAAATATGGTTCCCAATCAGAGACAACGATAAACACCTGCCTCTGATTGAGAACCACTTCAGACAGCCATAGACTCTCCTAGAACACCCCACTAAGCTACAATCCCACTAAGCTACACACCACATACAAAAACCCATGTCACACCCTGGCCTGACCAAATACATGAAGAAAAACACAAAATACTTCGACCAGGGCGTGACATTTTGCATTATTTAAACCAAATTGAACATGTTTCATTACTTATTTGAGGCTAAATTTATTTTATTGATGTATTATATTAAGTTAAAATAAAAGTGTTTAGTATTGTTGTAATTGTCATTATTATAAATAAATAAATACATTTCAAAAATCGTCCGATTAATCGGTATCGGCTTTTTTTGGTCCCCCAATCGGTATTGGTGTTGTAAAATCATAATCGGTCAACCTCTTGTTGAGATGTGTCTGTTACTTGAACTCTGTGAAGCATTTATTTGTGCTGCAATTTCTGCGTCTGGTAACTCTAATGAACTAATCCTCTGCAGCAGAGGTAGCTCTGGGTCTTCCTTTCCTGTGGCGGTCCTCATAAGAGCTAGTTTCATCATAGCGCTTGATGGTTTTTGTGACTGCAGTTGAAGAAACTTGAAAAATTCTTGAAATATTCCAGATTGACTGACCTTCATGTGTTAAAGTAATGATGGACTGTCATTTATCTTTGATTATTTGAGCTGTTCTTGCCATAATATGGACTTGGTCTTTTACCAAATACGGCTACAGTATCTTCTGTATACCACCCCTACCATGTCACAACACTGATTGGCTCAAACACATTTTGAAGGAAAGAAATTCCACAAATTAACTTTTAACAAGGCACCACTGTTAATTGAAATCCATTCCATGTGACCTCATGAAGCTGATTGAGAGAATGACAAGAGTGTGCAAAGCTGTCATCAAGGCAAAGGGTGGCTACTTTGAAGAATCTCAATATAAAATATATTTTGATTTGTTTAACACTTTTTTGGTTACTACATGATTCCATATGTGTTATTTCATGTCTTCACTATTATTCTACAATGTAGAAGTAAAAATAAAGAAAAACCCTGGAATGAGTAGGTGTGTCCAAACTTTTGACTGGTACTGTATATGATATTGATTTTAGAGTTGGCAAATTGGCTTAGTCTCGGAGTGAGAATCCAATAAAACGTAGCTAGCTTCATACACATACTTTTTGGAATTCTGAAATCTATTGGAATAAATGACCAAACTATAAAACTAGCTAGCCTGCTAATATGGGTAACTGTAGCTAGCTAGCTACGTTAGCTTGCTAGGTACATAAATAGCTTTAGGTTGGTTGTTTTTAAGCTCAACTTCAAGATTTCCATCAAGGACGTTGCCTCTCTGATCATCACTCTCCCTCGCTTGGGCAAGGGACATTTAAGGTACACTCGGCTGAGGGTTTAGGGCCGAGGGCTGTCTACTTTGAGTTTGGACTGCAGCCCATCTTTTGAGCTTTGAGGCATCCTCTACCAAGACAACCCTGAGAATAGACTGCTAAGCACTGTTAGCTGGTTTGACAACAACTCCTTGCCCCCCCATGTTACTGGCTCCGTGTGGCGGATCACCCCCACTGTTTTCTGGAGCGCTTTCAGAGACATAGCGACTCAGGCAATATGGTCGCCTCTAACCTCTCATCAAACAACACTCTACCACAGAGTCCAAGAAGAACATTCTAGACTAGAGCGACAGAACACTGAGAATCAAAACAATGTTCTGACACAAACAACTAGAAAGTTCCCCTGTGGGTTGGGGGGGGGGGGACCAAACAGGTTAAAATGAACAAGCTTTGCTTTTACTTTGGGTCTGAATAATAATAACAGTGCTGTGGAATTGGAAGTAGGCGACATGGAGAGACATCAGACAGAGTGCTTTAAAGGACAACAAAGTTCTGATTCATGAAGCAACGTGTGAGTGAGAGAGAGAGGGAGAGTGACAGACAGACAGACAGAGAGACAGAGACAGAGAGAGACAGAGAGAGAGACAGAGAGAGGAAAGAAAACAATAAAAATGCTAATGACAGAACGTCTGGGTAGAATGATAAAGGCATTAAGAAAGACGACATATCTACAAGACTAAGTTAGAAAATAAGAAAGAAAGAAGAGCTTGGTTTTAATGTTGTTTGTTCCATTACCTTCGCCAGCCTCTGCATGTCAAGGGCGCAGCATGCAAACATGCAAGTAGAGAGAGGGGTTAGAAACACAGTTCATGTATTAACAATTGATATTTATCACTGGAGAACAGACATGTTATCATACACTGAGTCACAAAACATGAAGGACATTTGCTCTTTCCATGACATAGACTGAACAGGTGAATCCGGGTGAAAGCTATGATCGCTTATTGATGTCACTTGTTAAATCCACTTCAATCAGCGTAATTGGAGGCGAGGTGACAGGTTAAAGAAGGATTTTTAAGCCTTGAGAAAATTGAGACCTGGATTGTGTTTGTGTGCCATTCAGAGCGTGAATGGGCAAGACAAAAGATGTAGGTTCCAGGCGCAGCGGTTTGTGTCAAGAACTGCAATGCTGCTGGGTTTTTCACGCTCAACTGTTTCCTGTGTGTATCGGGAATGGTCCACTACCCAAAGGAAATCCAGCAAACTTGACACAACTGTGGGAGGCATTAGAATCAACATGGGCCAGCATCCCTGTGGAACACTTGACACCTTGTAGAGTCCATGCCCCGACGAATTGAGGCTTAGTCCCCTCCTGTACTCGTTGTACAGCACGACTCCCAACACCATCAATAAGTTTGCTGACAGCACAACAGTGGTAGGTAGGCCTGATCACCAACAACGATGAGACAGCCTATAGGGAAGAGGTCAGAGACCTGGCAGTGTGGTGCCAGGACAACATCTCCCTCAATGTGAGAAAGACAAAGGAGATGATCGTGGACTACAGGAAAAGGAGGGCCCCCCCAACACGCCCCAGCTGTAGTGGAGCGGGTCGAGTGTTTCAAGTTCCTTGGTGTCCACATCACCAACAAACTATCATGGTCAAAACACATCAAGACAGTCGTGAAGAGGGCACAACACCTTTTCCCCCTCCGGAGACTGAAAAGATTTGGCATTGGTCCCCAGATCATCAAAAAGCCCTAGAGCTGCACCATCAAGAGCATCCTGACCAGTTGCATCACTGCATTACCACCGCCTGGTAAGGCTCCTTAACAGCTTCTACCCCCGTGCCATAAGACTGATGAACACTTTTTTTTATTTAAACATTTTTTTAAACTAGGCAAGTCAGTTAAGAAAAAACTATTATTTTCAATGACGGCCTAGGAACAGTGGGTGAACTGCCTGTTCAGGGGCAGAACGACAGATTTGTACCTTGTCAGCTCGGGGATTTGAACTTCTGGCCTTCCGGTTACTAGTCCAACGCTCTAAACACTAGGCTACCCTGCCGCCCCAATTAATCAAATGGCCACCGGACTATTTACATTGATTTGTTCTGAGGGAAAAGGGGATAGCAACTCAATATTAGTAAGTTCTCCTTAATGATTTGTACATTCAGTGTATATTATAGCTCTAACACCATCCATGCGCTGAGGTCCAGGCAGGAGAACCATGTGAGTGAAGATACCATGGGCATGCTCAGAGGAGGAGATACCTGCTCTGGTCCTGGAGAGCTGCAGGTCTAACACACATACATCTACTAATCATGATCTTCAAATTAGACCGTGACTAGTTTTCTCAGGTGCGTTGGTGCAGGGCTGGAACAAAATCCTGCAGTCCCCAAACACTGGCGTTGGCCACCCCTGTTGTCAAGAGTAAATTGTGCTAAGGGACCAAGGAACACAAGGAGGATGCTTAAAATCACCTCTGCAGAGAGATAGGGGAAACCTTCCTTTCTTCCAAACCCTTCACCCTTCTAACAGGTATGGAAAAGAAAACATTATAGTTTGAAGTGAAGTGTTAAATAGATGGGTGGAGGCTAATCCTTTAGTTCCCACAGAGTTGATCAACAGCATCATGCCAGGGAGAGAAGCATGTACACACTGCCCTCTGCTGGTAGAACCAACCCCTGCTGTGGAACCAATCTGCTCATGAGAGCAAGTAGTAGTAGTTGTGGTAGTAGTAACAGTAGTAGAAGTAGTGATGGTAGTAGTAGTAACAGTAGTAGTAGTAACAGTGACAATAGTAGGAGTAGTAGTATTAGTAGCAGTGGTAGTATTAATAGCAGTAACGTAGTAGTAGTAGTGTTAATATTAGTAGTAATTATAGTAATAGTAGTAGTAGTAGTGGCCATAGTAGTAGTAGTAGTAGTAATAGTAACAGTAGTAGTAGTAAATATAGTAATAGTAGTAGTAGGAGCAGTATTAGTAGTAGTAACGTAGTAGTAGTAATAGTAGTAAGTATAGTAATAGTAGTTGTAATAGTAGTAGGAGAAGTTTTAGAAGTAGTACTACTAGTAGTAATAGTAGTCGTCGTCGTCATCATAGTAGTAGTAGTATTAGCAGCAGCACTAGTGGTAGTATTATTAGGAGCAGTAGTAGCAGTAGTATTAGTAGTAGTATACTGAACAAAAACAAACGCAACATGCAACAATTTTACTGAGTTACAGTCAGTGGTGTAAAGTACTCAAGTAAAAATACTTTAAAGTACACTTAAGTAGTTTTTTGGGGTATCTGTACTTTAGTTTGACATTTATACTTTATTTATAACTCTTACTTTTACTTCACCACATTATTCCAATAAAACAATGTAATTTTTACTCCAATCGTTTTCCCTGACACCCAAAAGTACTTGTTACAATTTAAATGCTTAGCAGGCCAGGAAAATGGTTCAATTCATGCATTTATCAAGTGAACATCCCTACTGTCTCTGATCAAACTATGTTTGAGTATGCCCCTGGCTAGCAGTACATTTTAAAAAACAAGAAAAATGTGCTGCCTGGTTTGCTTAATATAAGGAATTTGAAATGATTTATACTTTTACTTTTGATACTTAAGTATATTTAAAACCAAATACTTTTACTCAAGTAGTATTTTACTGAGTGATATTCACTTTTACTTGAGTCATTTTCTATTAAGGTATCTTTACTTTTACTCAAGTATGACAATTGGGTACTTTTTCCACCACTGGTCACAGTTCATATAAGGAAATCAGTCAATTGAAATAAATAAATGAGGCCTAATCTATTGATTTCACATGACTAGGCAGGAACACAGCCATTGGTGGGCTGAGATGACATAGGCCCACTCACTGGGGAGCCAGGCCCAGCCAATCAGAATGAGTTCTTCCCCACAAAAGGGCTTTATTACAGACAGAAATACTCCTCAGTTTCATCAGCTGTCCGGGTGGATGGTCTCAGACCATCCCGCAGGTAAAGAAGCCGGATGTGGAAGTTTTGTCCTGGCGTGGTTACACGTGGTCTGCGGTTATGAGGCCAGTTGGACGTACTGCCAAATTCTCAAAAATTACATTGCAGATGGCTTATGGTAAAGAAACAAACATAAAATTATCTGGCAACAGCTCTGGCGGACATTCCTGCAGTCAGCTTGCTAATTGCAAGCTCCCTCAAAACTTGAGACATCTGTGGCATTGTGTTGTGTGACAAGACTGAACATTTTAGAGTGGAGTTGTATTGTACCAAGCACAAGGTGCACCTGTGTAATGATTATGCTGTTTAATCAGCTTCTTGCTTAGCCACACCTGTCAGGTGGATGGATTATCTTGGCAGAGAAGAAATGTTCACTAACAGGGATGTAAACAAATTTGTGCACAACATTTGAGCAAAATCATTTTTTTGTGCATTTTTGGGATCTTTTATTTCAGCTCATGAAACATGGGACCAACACTTTGCATGTTGCGTTTATAGTTTTGTTCAGTATAGTAGTAGTAGTAATAGCAGTAACATTGTCGGTAGTAGCAGATGGGGAGTGGTGTGAGAGAGAGATAGAACGAGAGAGAGTCAGAGAGAGAGAGAGAGAGAGAGAGAGTGCGGGGGAGGGAGAGAATAAAACATAAACAATTTGAGAGAACAGACAGTAGGGACACGGCAGAATGTGTGAGTGAGTGCAAGCATGGCAACTGTTGTTGACATGAGACTGGTCTACCCCCAGCGCACCACCCACCCGCTTCATGATTCCACCCAACTCAAAACCCTGCTGCAGCCCTGTGAATAATGAAAGAGAAGCAGCACACACGCACACAGAGAACACAGTCCATGGAGACGGGGCAGTCTGGAGTCTAATGATTCTAAAAAGTTAATTACCACATTCGTCTAGGTCTGTGACTGCGGGGGAGGCAATATCAGAGAGCATGAATAAACATTCTCTAGACTAGCAGCACAGAGACACAGATATTATATCGTCTTTATTAACATAACAGAAATATCTGCACACATTCAACACTCCAACAGTTTTATAAATTAAACAACTTGAAAGGACTTTGTGCGCAGCGAGAGAACACAGTTCGCGCTCCTCTCTCAGAGGCCTAGTGAATGGCTCGGCGTGTGGCCTGTTCATATCTTTCAACTTATTATTTAATTAAAACCACTCATGGATGAGAAGCAAATGTAATTTACGGCCCCATCGCACTTAATTTGAGTATGTATTCCTTATCTCTGGGAAATCCCACACACGCACACACACACGCACACACGCACGCACGCACGCACGCACGCACGCACGCACGCACGCACGCACGCACGCACGCACGCACGCACGCACGCACGCACGCACGCACGCACGCACGCACGCACGCACGCACGCACGCACGCACGCACGCACGCACGCACGCACGCACGCACGCACGCACGCACGCACGCACGCACGCACGCACACACACACACACACACACACACACACACACACACACACACACACACACACACACACACACACACACACGAAGTCGGACGCTTACATACACTTATGATGGAGTCATTAAAACTCGTTTTTCAACAACTCCACAAATTTCTTGTTAACAAACTATAGTTTTGGCAAGTCGATTGTGCATGAGACAAATCATTTTACCAACAATTGTTTACAGACAGATTATTTCACTTATAAATCACTGTATCACATTTCCAGTGGGTCAGAAGTTTACATACACTAATTTGACTGTGCCTTTAAACAGCTTGGAAAATTCCAGAAAATCATGTCATGGCTTTAGAAGCTTCTGCCAGGCTAATTGACATCATTTGAGTCAATTGGAGGTGTACCTGTGACTTCATTTCAAGGTCTACCTTCAAACTCAGTGCCACTTTGCTTGACATCATGGGGAAATCAAAAGAAATCAGCCAAGACCTCAGAAAAAAATTGTAGACCTCCACAAGTCTGGTTCATCCTTGGGAGCAATTTCCAGAGCCTGAAGGTACCACGTTTATCTGTACAAACAATAGTACGCTAGTATAAACACCACGGGACCACGCAGCCGTCATACCGCTCAGGAATGAGACGTTTTCTGTCTCCTAGAGATTAACGTACTTTGGTGCGAAAAGTGCAAATCAATCCCAGAACAACAGCAAAGGACCTTGTGAAGATGCTGAAGGAAACCAGTACAATAGCATCTTTATCCACAGTAAAACGAGTCCAATATCGACATAACCTGAAAGGCCGCTCAGCAAGGAAGAAGCCACTGCTCCAAAACCGCCATAAAAAAGCCAGACTACGGTTTGCAACTGCACACGGAGACAAAGATCATACTTTTTGGAGAAATGTCCTCTGGTCTGATGAAACAAAAATAGAACTGTTTGGCCATAATGACCATCGTTATGTTTGGAGGGGAGAAAAAAAGCGTGTGCTAGCAAGGAGGCCACCAAACCTGACTCAGTTACACCAGCTCTGTCAGGAGGAATGGGCTGAAATTCACCCAACTTATTGTGGGAACTTGTGGAAGGCTACCCAAAACGTTTGACCCAAGTTAAACAATTTAAAGGCAATGCTACCAAATACTAATTGAGTGTGTAAACTTCTGACCCACTGGGAATGTGATGAAAGAAATAAAAGCTGAAACAAATCATTCTCTCTACTATTATTCTGACATTTCACATTCTTAAAATAAAGTGGTGATACTAACTGAACTAAGGCAGGGCATTTTAACTAGGATTAAATGTCAGGAATTGTGAAAAACTGAGTTTAAATGTATTTGGCTAAGGTGTATGTAAACTTCCGGCTTCAACTGTACATTAATTTTATGTATCACTGAAAGTTTTATAAGAGATCCCTGGTGGGCGCAGCAAACAGTGAGCGGACACGATCAACCTGCCCCTCCTCCACCTCCTCTTCCAAACTCTTGAAGGGATACTTTGGGATTTTGGCAATGAGGCCCTGTATCTACTTACCCAGAGTCAGATGAACTTGTAGATACAATTGTTACGTCTCTGTGTCCAGTATGAAGAAAGTTATAGGTAGTTCTGCGAGCCAATGCTAACTAGCAGTCATTGCGCTAACGCTAGATAGCAATTGCGCTTGCACTAGTTAGCGAGACATAAAAATGGGTGAGACATAAAAATGGGATGCATGAGTTCATCTGACTCGGGGGAAGTTGATAAAGGGCCTCATTGCCAAAATCCCAAAGTATCCCTTTAACATCCACTCTACCCCATTTCTACCTCTCTGGCTGGCATGTTAGAACTGCACTTTAACTTACTAACACACACTTATAGCATCCTAACATGGCTGGATTACTGCAGAGTTCTCAGTCAATTAGTTCAACAGTGAGTAGTGGAGTGGACCAGTAGAGATCCTACAGTGAGTAGGACAGGGTTAGGGGTCCTTACCTTTGGTGGCCCCTGCTGCCCCCAGGTGGTAGATGGCCCCCAGGATCAGCCACAGAGCCCTCTGCTCCTCCACTGAGATGCCCAGCACCTTCATGGCTGCCTGCAGCTTGGTGAACTGCTGAGATGACTTCTGTTTGTCCTCCGGCTACAAGGAGGGAGGGAGGGAGGGAGGGTGAAGGAGTGCGGATGAGGGGCACAGTTAAGACAGTTTTCCAGTTGTCTTACACAAAATTCAGAAAAGGACATATAATACACATAATAATAAGAACATAATAACAGCATTTTACTTTAGACTGAGGCACAATTCCAAACGCGCTGTTCTCTGCAAAGTGGTTAAAGTGCAGCTCCGTTCTGAGAGGAAACAGGGGAAATTAACTGGTTGAAATCACAGTAAATAGCTAGTTTACACCACAGGTTTAACATGAGAACAGTGCTATATACACAAGACCAAGCTTCTGCAATCTACTGCAACCACCCACTTCAATTCAATCCCAATTGAGAGATGGTAGAGGGCTCACCTGAGAGTGCTGTCAGCTCCGGACATCATGTAGTAGAACACGTTGAAGGTGGACTCAGTCTCCGGCCGTTTGGTCACTCTCAGCTTCTCAAGCAGCATGGTCTTAGGTACAGGAAGAGGATAACAAGATGTCAATATGTGTGTGTGCGTATGTCAGTGTCCATGACCGTGTGTGTGCGTGATACTGCCTACCTGTATGGATGCGGAGGCCACCTGGCCAGCCTGGTCGAAGTCCAGAGAGACAATCTGAGAGAAGCGGCTGGCGTTGGTGTTCATGGAGGTGGAGCTGTTCCCAAATGCTTCCAAGATGGTGTATACTGCCTGCCACTTCTCTCCTGCAGGGATGGAGGGAGAGAGGGCGGGAGGGAGGAATGGGGGAACAGTGAGGGGGACAGAGGACTGTTAGAGAACAGATTTATTTATTTAAAACATCATGTCAGTGTTTTGGCATTTCACATTCAATACTGTTCTATTTGTGAGGGGATTAGACTACCATGTTGTGACTTACTTTGATAATCATGTTATGTCATGTCAATTATTCTCTTAGTGAAGTTCCTTTCCCTCTTTTGAGATTAAGATGAGCAGGAACGCCTCATTACTTAAAGAGTAGGGCTACTAGTCAGACTCACTTAACCCTAATTGCTCCTGTAAGTCACTCTGGATAAGAGCTTCTGCTAAATGACTCATGTAAATGTAGGTATGTGAAACTTACACCTAGTAGCCAAAAGTATGTGGACACCCTTTCAAATGAGTGGATTTGGCTATTTCAGCCACACCCGTTGGCGACAGGTGTATAAAATTGAGCACACAGCCATGCAATCTCCATAGACAAACATTTGCAGTAGAATGGCCCGTACTGAAGAAAACTACAACTGACCTGACTTTCAAAAAACCTGACTTTCAACATGGCACTGTCATAGGATGCCACCTTTGCAACAAGTCAGTTCAGAAAATGTCTGCCCTGCTAGTGCCCCAGTGAACAGTAAGAGCTGTTATTGTGAAGTGGAAAGGTCTAGGTAGGAGCAACAACGGTTTAGCTGTGAAGTTGTAGGCCACACAAGCTCACAGTACAGGACCGAGTGCTGAAGCGTGTACTGCGTAAAAATGGTCTTTCCTCGGTTGCAACAATCACGACTGAGTTCCAAACTGCCTCTAGACGAAACGTCAGCACAATAACTGTTTTTCTGGAGCTTCATGAAACAGGTTTCCATGGCCGAGCAGTTGCACAATGCCAATCGTCGGCTGAATTGGTGTAAAGCTTGCCACCACTGGACTCTGGAGCAGTGGAAACATGTTCTCTGGAGTGATGAATCACACAGTGCGACGGACGAATCTGGGTTTGGAAGATGCCAGGAGAATGCTGCCTGTCCGAATGCATAAGGCCAACTGTAAAGTTTGGAGGAGATTGATTAATGTCCTTTAGTTCCAGTGAAGGGAAATCTTAACGATACAGCATACAATGACATTCTAGATGATTCTGTGCTTTCAACTTTGTGGCAACAGTTTGAGAAAGGCTCTTTCCTGTTTCAGCATGACAATGCCCCCATGCACAAAGCGAGGTCCAAGCATAAATGGTTTCTCGAGATCAGTGTGGAAGAACTTGACTGGAATGCACAGAGCCCTGACCTCAACGCCATCGAACACCTTTGGGATGAATTGGAAAACCAACACCAGCACCCGTCCTCACTAATGCTCTTATGGCTGAATGGAAGCAAGTCCCCGCAGCAATGTTCTAACATCTAGTGGAAAGCATTCCCAGAAGAGTGGAGGCTGTTATAGCAGCAAAGGGGGGACCAACTCCATATCAATGCCCATGATTTTGAAATGAGATGTTGAAACTAACAGGTGTCCACATACCATGTAGTGTATATAGCCTGCTGCACCTTCCATAGCAGCTCCCCTGTTTAACAGTCTAGTCTAGTAGTAATATGGTGGCTGGATTCTGGAGCTCTCATTAGTCCCTTACAGCTAACCAGGAGAAGCTGAGGAGTTTTGATAAGCTTTGCTAATTATCCCCCAGCTACACAGGGCATCATTAGGGAATCCCCTCATCCATCACGCACGCACACACATGCACACAAATGCACAGGAGCACATACTCACATGAACACACCTGGAATACTGAGCCAACCACAACCGATCCTCGAATCAAAGTTTCGAAGCCAGCTTCCATCAAGCTGCCCCTCCCTCCTCCTCTCCCAAATTCTCAGTAACACCCCTACACTCTCCCCCATGGCTGGCTGGCTGGCTGGCTGGAAACTGTTGAAACTGCTCTTTATCCCTTACTAACTAACACCTACTGCACCTGGCTGGATTCTCAGTCAGTTAGCTGACACTAATCTAATCAGTAACAACTCAGTGAATGTCCTCCTGTGTACAAACACATGCACATTATGTGCTTAATTATATATTAGGTTATTAAGACAAATGACCTATGGAGAAATTAAGTGAATTTATGCCACCATGGTCATTAGGTAACACTTAAGTAATCAAGCCACCATCTGGAAGGTGATTATAACAGTCCTTCAACATGCTTTACATTTAATTTCATTACAAAAATCCCTGAATATTAGTTTTACTGCTTGCTGGGTGAAAAGGAGTCCGGGACCAGGACAAAAAGAGAGCGGTTAACTCCTCATAGCCGAGGACTCTCTCACCAGAGAAGATCTTTCCGGTGCTGCCAGCGATGGAGACCAGGTACTGGACCAGGTGTTGACAGTTGGTGGTCTTGCCGCTACCGCTCTTCCCCAGCAGCACGATGGACTGATCCTGACGCGTGGTCAACAGGTTCCTGTAGGCCGACTGAGCCACCGCGTAGATGTGAGGTGCCGTGTCCTCTCGCCTGCACCCCTTAAACATGTGCATCACCTGATGGGACCGAGGAGAAGGAAAGAGAGCGAGAGAAGAGATGGGGGAGAGAGAGGTGCACAGCAGTTTCTCCTGTATGGTCCTCAGAGGGGCTTTGTGTGTGTGTGTGGACGTGCGTCCTTAAAATTGCCACATTCCCAGCTAAGCACCCTGTCTGTAAGGTCTAATGGGTAGTCGTTTTGTTATGAGTGATGAGAGTTAAGTAGATATTACAGACTACAGGCTTCCTCAATACTCTAACCTCTAAATCTCATTAGGATAATTGGATTTCATTGTCATGTTGTGGACCTCTGAAGACTTCCCTCTCTATCCTCCTAGTCATCTCTCCTGTTTTAATTCATCCATCCTCCTCTCCCTAACAGCAAATACTATGACATTATAGCAAGGAAATGCACAAATAAGAATAGCATTAAGTAGCATGCATGAAACCACTCTAACAGAGAATAAACCAGAATCATGTCAGTGGAGTGGTACAGATATGTTCTCAAAGGTCACGAAATGTGTGTCTGTCGGTATGTGCGTGTGTGTGTGTCTGTGTGTAGATATGTATCTGCTGTGTGTGTCCTCTCTCCTCACCTTCTCTGAGTACATGGAGGGAGCGCTGAGGGGATTGATGATGACCATGTTGGGCCCGGCGTGTGTGTGGATGAGGTTTCCCCCGTAACGCTGCCGCAGGGAGTGCATCACACTGGACTCATTGAGGTACTGCAGCGAGGCCAGATCCTCAGAGCGGTCAAACGACGGGGGGTTCGCCTGGGACAGGAGCAAAGGTCAAAAGGTGAACGATTAATGACTGAGGAGTATTGTAATACTAGAGCTTTATTAAAGGTACACTCAGCAATATGAAAACATCATACATACTGGGACTCTGGTTGTCTGCTCACAGAAATGACCAACAACAGAATTCAAATCTGCCAAGATTACCACCATGCCTTTTGATAAATTTCTCCAGGTTGCCTACACCTATTTCGTCTTTTCAGATTGATCTAAACAAAGAGCACTTTATAGGGGTAGAGGCTAGGGGTCCATTTGAGACTGGCAATCTAACTGGTAATGTCTTGAGTTTCACTGAGGAGCGATTTAGTATGCCACACCGTGACTTGCCACCAGGAACCTAATGCCAAGTCTTTGACGCAATTAAATCAGATGTCTCCCTCCAACCTCAGACAGGTCCCAGTTTGCACTTCCTTAATCAAACAGATTCAAATGTATGATTAGACAGTGACCTTGATGCTTTGAAAACACTACCTGTTCAAAGCCACTCTTTTTATCAGTTCACCCTACGAGAGTTAAATGACAGTCTATAACACCAGGTGGGGATTTCTCCTGAAAGCAGAGCAGACATCCTCTAGTCAAGGTCTTGGAGACAGCATGTTGTGAATGACGGGAGGTTTTTGATGCGTCCTGTCACTGATCTCTCTGTGATTTGGGCCTGGTGCCATGTCTGTATGATTCACCTGATCGAGGCCTGCAAAACTCACACCTTTCCCCCTCTAACCTGTCCCCCTCTCCACAGACGTCCCACAATCTCCTGTGCCTGGGCTGACCATCTGTGACTGCTACACGCTCCAGACGGGCTGACTGACAAGTGCAAAGACCCCCTCCCTCCTTCTTGGATCTTTCCCCTACATGCACCCCATTGAAGGTGTAGTCCCCCCCCCCCCACCTTCTCCACGTCGTCCTCATCTACGTCCAGGATTGTCCCGTCATGTTCCAGTTTGATCTTCACCTTCCCCTCCGGCAGGGAGCCCGCCTCAGTCTTCAGCAGTGTCGCTATGGACACACACACACACACACACACACACACACACACACACACACACACACACACACACACACACACACACACACACACACACACACACACACACACAGACAAACAGACAGACAGACAGACAGACAGACAGACAGACAGACAGACAGACAGACAGACAGACACACACACACACGCGCACACAAATAACTTATTAGGATATAACTTATTGGTTGGCGTGTGCACAGACATGGTTTCAGGAAAAAACAATAACCCATAGTTTAAAAGCAATGGTAAAAACCTCTTGGTCCAACTTACCCAGGGAGAAGCCATCCTTGTGGACCAGCCAGACCTTCTCTGAGCCGTACCATGCCTGCTCTGTGGCTATCTGCTCCTCTGTCTTCACCTGGAAGAGATTGTGGAGAAAACCACAGTCACACACAGCAAAACAATGACCTTAGGCCATGTCAGCTTTCACTGGGCCTTTCTGTGGCTGAAGTAGATATCACTCAGCAGTTTTCAACCACAGAGAGGCTTTAGACTTGAGAGGACATGTGCTCCCTACAAACACACCTGTTCACATCAATAACATTCACTCACATGTGTTTAAAGTAGCTGGTTGAGAGCTTATAGCATGTTACACAATTATGTCCAATAGCATTGGAGATAATGGGCTGACAGTGGGCATGCAGTGGACTTGCTAATAGTACATGTTGTGATGAAAGGCAGAGCGCTGGAAAGGCCGGTGGATCAGGCAGAGATAAAAACACAGTTCAGAGTCCCAGATCACAGAGCCATTTCTCCAGCTCAGCTCTGCTCGGCGTGTCGCCTAGAAACGCCTGACCGCTCCGTGTTACCATGCTTGACCTCCCCAAAGCCTCTCACACTCCACTGGACATGCTCCTTCCGGCTGTGTGTGTGTATGTGTGTGAGAGAGAGAGAGAGAGAGAGAGAGAGAGAGAGAGAGAGAGAGAGAGAGAGAGAGAGAGAGAGAGAGAGAGAGAGAGAGAGAGAGAGAGAGAGACCGAGACCGAGAGAGAGAGAGAGAGAGCAGGAGGCAGTAATGTCTGACAGAGGACATTAATTATCAGTGAACTGAATCTGGTCAGACACTGTTGGATGCACATCACTGTCACACACAGCATGGTGGGTGAGAGATGGGGGGAGTATGAGTGGAATAAATACACTATCCACAAGCACAGCAACACAACACACAACGAATTCTAGGGACTGACTTGAAGGGTAACGACAACAAGACATTATAAAGTAAAACATAAACACAGGGGATGAAAACATATGTAATTCACATAGTGTGAAATGTAGGCCTATATAACTTATTTCTAATAATGTATAATCAGGCACAATCTGGTGATGTTTTTTGCAGTGTCTGTCTCTTTGCCTCCTTAATGGAGAACTGACGTCATGTAATGACATCTACACGAGACAAAATGTGATGATATGATTGATCATGTGGAATCCAGACAACCACGTATCTTTAGTGCCATCGAAAAAGCTTCATTTTGAGTGCTGATTTCCCCCTGAAATGTTTCTAATTAGGTGAAATATGGCCAAAGGAGTGCGGGTGGCTTGGGTGTGCGTGAATACTATGCAGGTGTGTTTGGTGGGGGGAAAGGGTGAGGGGTGACACTGCAATGGATCACAACACACAGAGTACACAGCACTCCAGGGGTCGGTGGTGGGAGTGGTGAACGTGGGAGGTGGAGGGGGTGAATTACACACAGGCACAGCAAAGGCCAGACCTTGGGTTGTTGGGCAGTGGCGTGAGACGCCTGAAGGATGGCCACGGGGTCCTCGTCCACCTGTCCCTGGAGGATGGCATGCATGAGAGGAGGGGTCAAAGGTTATAGTTAGAGAGTAGCTACAGTGGAAAGAAGGGTAGCAATCCACCAAACAACACAAAACATGAAGCATATCCAGCATGGCATCATCCTTCATCATCTGCTGGAATAGACAGATGTATATACAGGGGACAGAGAGAGTAATGCATAGTGGTGATCCTGGTGGAGAGAGATATCCCTACAAGCTTTTCACTTATGGACTGAATGAACACGGCTTGAGCCAAAGACCAGGCTTGTTGGCTATTACCCACTGTCCATCTGGTCCAAATGAAATAGTAACTAATCCTTAATTATTCTCAAAAGTTTTGTTTTGAGACATACATTGAAAACATTATCAGACATTATCAAACCAGTGTTTTACCATTTGAAGTAACGAGCACATTATGTAAGTAAAAAAAAAAATATATATATATATTTTTTATATATATGTAAGTCATCAGGGTTATGACCAGGGAGGAATGTGGAGAAAAAACTGGGGGACGGCAAAGAACAAGGAGAGGTCAGGCTCTATGTCTGTGAGATGAGCTAATCATGTCATAAAGGGGAGACTGTGAGAGCAACGAGACAGGAACACCTGACAGTCATAAATCACATACAGACGCGATAACCCCCCACCCACTGCCATTCACTCACACAGCGACTGGACACCACAACGGGAAAACTAACATGCGGCCATCCATTCCTCTGCCATTCACTCACACAGCGACTGGACACCACAACGGGAAAACTAACATGCGGCCATCCATTCCTCTGCCATTCACTCACACAGCGACTGGACGCCACAACGGGAAAACTAACATGCAGCCATCCATTCCTCTGCCATTCACTCACACAGCGACTGGACTCCACAACGGGAAAACTAACATGCGGCCATCCATTCCACTGCCATGCTATTGACAAAAGAAAAACTGCACATTAAAGTCCTTTGTCTGGGATGGTTTGTCAGTTTCCATGCAGTTCAAGGTCTGTTTGATTTCCCTTGAGACATCTAGACACTATCACTGTTTAATATTGTCTGTGTGCCAAAAACAGGAAGGGCAAGCAAGGACTGAACCAGGTAATCTCAGGGACAAATATCAGAGAGTTTGGGGTCTGAAACAAATGAGGAAGAGCAAACACCAAGTACCATTATAGATGAACCTTACAGACAGGCAGGGTGAGAGAGGGGTAAGTTAGAAGATGAATCTAGGCTTACACTCCAACACGCCACACAAACACACACTCCAACCAGGCCTCCAGAGGGGACGCCTGGGGGCCACACTACCTGAGGGGGGGTTGGGGCCGGAGAAAGGAGCGGAGCTGAGGCACGAACCACCGGCTCCAGCTAGCCATACAACCGCCACAGAAAGATGCAGCCAAGCACCAATTAGAAAGAGGGAGGGAAAGAAAGATAATGTTTGACAGGTGACAAAACAAGAATGGAAAAAGAAAGCAGCATAGACAGAAAATTAGTTCAATTAATTGTGAACATGAAAATGCAGTAACTCAGTCATGCATGGATATGGTTGCCTGACGACTCAAATGGAATTCCTCCGCTGCTCTATGTTCGATACATACTTCAGTCTGAGACTGCCATGAATGAAGTCATTTGTAGTGATGTCAAAATGAGGGATGTAGTGGGGGAAAAAATCATTGCCGATTGTTCCATTTCTAACTAATCAGGCTCTGGCCTAATCCATCAGTTCTGTATTTGCGTTCTAGAACTCGTCGTGGAGGTACTAAGATCCAAATTCATTGTGGAAAAGAAACTAGCGTCCGTGGGCGTGGCGTAGCATTTGGCTGGAGCAAGACGTTTGGGTAGCCAAGCAATGGATATGCCCCAAATGAATAAATCTGTACTTTAAATGAAATGTGCCAAAAAATACAATTACAAATGACTATTAGCTAGCATCATAAAGATTGAACATCCAGTGAAGAACAGAAAGAGAGAAAGAGAGATAAAGAGCATGATGAAGAGCATGATGAAGAGCATGATGAAGAGCATTCATGAAAAATAAATAGGCACCTCTAAAACGCATTTATGGAATGTTAATGTGTCCTGTTAAAATGAATGAAGGAAAGAAAGTAAAGATGAAACAAGTGAAATACATGAGAGGAGAAGCATGTATCTAGGCAGCAGGGAGTGGAGATAAGAGAGAGATGGTGAGCGGGAGAAAGAGAAAGAAATAGAGACGAGGGAAGGTGGGACTTTACAGGCGCAGTGAAGATCCTCTCCAGGCGTCTATGAGCCTCTTCAGTGGGACTGAGTGGCACCTCCTGGAGGTCAGATCACCAACAGGTTGAGCTCTGAAACTACTACTCAAAGCGCACTATTCTAGCGGACCACATTCAACACTGCTTCATAGACAACAGAAATGTGTACTTTTTTTCATGCTATGAGATGTTCGCTAGATGCCGTGCCAATCCTGAACTCACACACACTTGGTTACAATACCTCATGTCCAAAGCGTAGCAACAGTGACCTGTGTGAATGCTGTGGGGCGCACCAACACACACACACACATACACACCTTTTGGGTAATGTTTGGGGTAATGGTTGATGAATTGTTCTGCGGTGAAGCCTTCTCAATGGGAACAGAGGACAGGGGAGAGGCTCCCAAAGCCTTCACCTTCAAAATTGTACACACAGATACATCCACGAGCACAAGCCCACCGTAAGTAATGTACACGCACATACAAGTAGTCCATAACATAAAGAAATGATACAACCATGCTGAACAAACCCACAACCAGCCATGCTCCAGACGTCCAGAGTCTAGCTAAGGTTGTGAGCAAATCAACAGTCAACTTGGATGTGAAATTATTATTATCAGATCTCAAAGCACAGGGCGAAGCCAAGCAAAACTATAACTAGCTTGGATAACAATACACAAGCAAACTTTAGCCTTAGACAATTATAGCAAATTCAGATAGTCACTGCAGCGGTCAAAGCCAGCCTACGGTCAGCTCGCCAAGTAAAAAAAGACCCTGAGAGGCCCGTAATAGCCAAAACTCAGCGAGAATCCAGCAAAAAGACCAAAGCTTTTCAACATATCTGGTACCTGCAAAATGTATAGATAGTTCTCTTATCCCAAAGCCTGCCAAAGTGGCTGCAGCGCAGCTTTGAACTTTATTTCCCAGAAAGACAATGTCACTATCGGTAATTAGCTCTGCGGGTCTCCCTGGAACTCCAGGCCACAGCAACAGAACATTCCACCCCGATATGCTTTTTCCTCTATTGGAAACCCCCCCCACAGGCTAACCTCAATAAACAATGTTCTCAAGCTGCAGATGACAGCAGGGTCTCTTGGGTTGAGGCTGGAGGGAAAAAGAGCTACTGAACTTGTTGTTTGTTTTGGTGGAAGCTGTTTCAGCAGCCCTGGCGTCTCAGAGGAGAGAGATGTGAGGAAGGAGAGCTGTGTGAGACAGGCTCCATCCCCCATGAGAGACTCGGAGAGAGATGGAGCTGGTATCAGAGCATCAAACACAACAAAGGCTTCAGCCCCATGAAACTGCACCCTTAGACAGACTGAGAAATAAACTGACTCTGTGCAGATGAGAAAGTTCTGAAGAAGCAAATGACTTCAATAGGGAGTTGAGAGCAACTTGGCAGTCTGGGCCCATCGTAGCACCAAAATGGAGCTGAAACTCTGCTAACAAGTAGAGACCTCAACAAGATAAGTGAAGTTAGTTAAAATTACACCCCACACACACACAAAAATGACTGGAGTTATCATAGAGATGCAAAAAGTGCTGTTTGTGCATTAGCAATTAACATCCGGTTTTTCACACAGTGGTCTCAAAAGTGGTCCATGCAGTGTGGACAGTAGGCCTTACCTCAGACTTCTTCACGGTTGGCTGTCTGGGGGGCGGGATGAACTCAGGTGGTGGAGAGAGGGTACTCGCCTTGGGAGTGATGACTGCAGGAGGAGGGGAGAGAGCCGAGGACTTGGGAGGGTTAGGGTAGAGATGTGAGGCCTTGGGGTCTGGGACGAACCCTGCAGCGGAAGTACTGGAGGAGGACTTGGAGGTGGGAACGGATGCTGAAGGGGGAGTGACAGGGGAGGATTTATAAGAGGGGACAAAACCAGCAGATGGGGAAAGGGGTATATATTTTGGGACTGGTATGAACCCGGCAGGTGAGGACATATGGGTCGATTTTAGTGGTGGGATGAAACATGGCGGGTGAATGGCTGGAGAGGATTTGGGAGCTACAGTGATAACTGAAGGAGTAACAGCAGTGTATTTTGGTGCTGGTGAAAACCCTGCTGGAGGGGAAAGAGGGGTAGATTTTGGTGCTGGTACAAACCCATTTGGTGGGCAAAGGGGGGCTGATTTTGGTGCTGGTACAAACCCATCAGGTGGGCTAAGGGAGGCTGATTTTGGTGGTGGAATGAAACCTGCGGGAGGGGAGAGCGAGGAAGGCTTTGAGGCAGGGATGAAGCCTGCGGGTGCAGACTTGGAGGGAACCAAGGTCAAAGTAGAAGCAGTAGGAGGAACTTTGGCAGGTACCGCCAACACGGGAGTCTTATCTTCCAGTTTTGAAACTGGGCCGACTTTAGGGCTAGATTTTATATCAACCAACTTTGGACTTTCTTTTTCCTCTCTTTTCACTGCTTCCTCCTGTTTCTTTTCAGGTGGCCCATCTTTGCGTGTGCGAGGGCGGTCCCTGGTCCTCCCGCGGACCATGAGGCTGGCCAGCCCAGCTGATATATTGTCCTTCTCCTCTGTCTTGATGGTGTCGTGCTTGAAAGAGAACAGTGGAACCTTTGGGACCTTGGGCACAGATCTTAGCACTTGCGATAGCACCAATTTAGGAGGTTCAGGGGCAGGTTTGGTTGGCTCAGGAGCTGGAGCATACTCCTCTTCTGCAGGTAGTACCTTCCTCACCACTCGACGTACCACCTTCACTACCTTCTTGCGGGTAAGGCTCTGATCATCGTTGTCCAGGTCTGGCTGGTTGGCACTGCCGTTGGCAGAGCTTCCATTGACGGCACTTCCATTAACAGAACCGTTGGGCTTGCTGTTCCCGTTCAGCACAGGCTCAGGGCTAATCATGGAAGCTCTGAGTGGGTCAGGGCTCCTGAAGCGTTGTGCTGGCATCTGGATCGGAGGCACTGGACTTTTGAAGCGTTCAGGGACCTTTACATCCCTGCGTACCCTGGGTGGTGAGGGACTCCTGACCCTGACCCCGGGCAGTGTCTTGGCCGGCTCAGGGCTTATACTGCAGAGTAGGCCCCTGCCAGGCTCCAGACTAGGCACGGACTGGGAGCGGATACTCATACTGCCACTGTCGCTGTCTGACTACTCACACAACAGGGAGGGAGAGAGCAGAGCAGCAAGACACATGAGGAGAAACCAGAACAGACTTAAAGTAAACTCACGCAGTTCAGCTTAAAGCCTATGCAAACTCCAATTTTGTTACTCAACCAAAAACCTTATCTGAGCAGCCCTCTGTTTGTCTGGATCGTCTGATAGTGTATGTATGGTTGACCAAAGAGATCACAGGTCCTAAGCATTAGCAGGATTGTGTCTACTGTGCTTGTCTGCTCTCCTGGACAGGCATGCTGTTATGCTCACCCAACTGCCACATGCCTGCCCAGGTCCTGAAATAGAACAGGATGGGTTGATATGAGAGGTGGTGCGTGGAGGTTTCAGACTGAGATAGCAGAGGTGTCTATGGGTGATGACTTGGACCCCTCTCTGCACTGGAGCACCGCGCTTCTAATGAAAGAGCTAATGACACACACACCTTCGCTCAGTTGCAGCTGCTGTATCCCTCAAACACACACACCTGTGCAGAATCTTTCTCCCAGCTGCATATCACACGCTAACACTGTCCTTCCTAACCTCACTCCCCACACTAACTGAGCATCGTGCCAAACACACTGTCCTTCATAACCTCACTCCCTACACTAACTGAGCATTGTGCCAATGACACACATTCCTATCTCTCCCCTAGTATTTTACACTTGAATATCCCTGCCTTCCTACAGACCTTGTTATATCCCAGCACATTACACTGCCCTCCACAGACAGAGCCTACCTCCACCTAAGAGGCTAACCAACACTTCTGAAGGAAAGTAACACTTGAATGCAATAATAACCTGCTTAGTGTCTCATCTTCCCCTCCTCCTATGCTCCAGTCGCTACAGTACCTGACATGGCTCCATGGCTCCCAGGGGGGCTTAGCCGTGGATCCCTCCAGACAGGCGGCTGAGTGCTGGGCACGCAGCCTGTGGGATGCCGGCAGGCTGGGGATCAAGGCCTGGTTTCCTGCTGGTTCTCTGCTGTTCTTCTGTCACTCTCCCTGTCTACACCGCTGCAGAGTAAGTGTTAAAGACACACCGTCCTCTTTCGCCCTGCGCTGAACAGTACCCGGCGAGGGAACACTGCCTGGCTCAGCACATCAGTCTCACTACAGTACCCGGTGAGGGAACACTGCCTGGCTCAGCACATCAGTCTCACTACAGTACCCGGTGAGGGAACACTGCCTGGCTCAGCACATCAGTCTCACTACAGTACCCGGTGAGGGAACACTGCCTGGCTCAGCACATCAGTCTCCCTACAGTACCCGGTGAGGGAACACTGCCTGGCTCAGCACATCAGTCTCACTACAGTACCCGGCGAGGGAACATCGCCTGGCTCAGCACATCAGTCTCCCTACAGTACCCGGCGAGGGAACATCGCCTGGCTCAGCACATCAGTCTCCCTACAGCACCCGGCGAGGGAACACTGCCTGGCTCCGCACATCAGTCTCCCTACAGCACCCGGCGAGGGAACACCGCCTGGCTCAGCACATCAGTTTCCCTACAGTACCCGGCGAGGGAACACCGCCTGGCTCAGCACATCTGTCTCCCTACAGTACCAGGCGAGGGAACAACGCCTGGCTCAGCACATCTGTCTCCCTACAGCACCCGGCCAGGGAACACCGCCTGGCTCAGCACATCTGTCTCCCTACAGTACCAGGCGAGGGAACACTGCCTGGCTCAGCACATCAGTCTCCCTACAGTACCTGGCGAGGGAATACTGCCTGGCTCAGCACATCAGTATCCCTACAGTACATGGCAAGGGAACACTACCTGGCTCAGCACATCAGTCTCCCTACAGTACCTGGCGAGGGAATACTGCCTGGCTCAGCACATCAGTTTCCCTACAGTACCTGGCAAGGGAAAACTACTTTGCTCAGCACATCAGTCTCCCTACAGTACCCGGCGAGGGAAAACTACTTTGCTCAGCACATCAGTCTCCCTACAGTACCTGGCGAGGGAATACTGCCTGGCTCAGCACATCAGTCTCCCTACAGCACCCGGCGAGGGAAAACTACTTTGCTCAGCACATCAGTCTCCCTACAGTACCCGGCGAGGGAAAACTACTTTGCTCAGCACATCAGTCTCCCTACAGTACCCGGCGAGGGAAAACTACTTTGCTCAGCACATCAGTCTCCCTACAGTACCCGGCGAGGGAACACTGCCTGGCTCAGCACATCAGTCTCCCTACAGTACCCGGCGAGGGAAAACTACTTTGCTCAGCACATCAGTCTCCCTACAGTACCCGGCGAGGGAAAACTACTTTGCTCAGCACATCAGTCTCCCGACAGTACCCGGCGAGGGAAAACTACTTTGCTCAGCACATCAGTCTCCCTACAGTACCCGGCGAGGGAACACTGCCTGGCTCAGCACATCAGTTTCCCTACAGTACCCGGCAAGGGAAAACTACTTTGCTCAGCACATCAGTCTCCCTACAGTACCCGGCGAGGGAACACTGCCTGGCTCAGCACATCAGTTTCCCTACAGTACCCGGCAAGGGAAAACTACTTTGCTCAGCACATCAGTCTCCCTACAGTACCCGGCGAGGGAACACTGCCTGGCTCTGAACATCAGAGCGAAGCGAACTGTGGTTCGCTTTGCAACCAAGCTGCACTAGAGAAAACTGGATATTTGGAAGATATTCAGAAACTCTTGAAGGGCAATATAAGTTGACAAGAAACATACTTGTTTATTATCAAAACCAATAGCCTTCATCAGGGAGTCAGACTGACTTGCCTAGTTAAATAAAGGTTAAAAAAATACATAAATAAATAAACACGTTGGTTTTAATAATAAAGTATCGTCCCCCAAGAGTTGCTGAATATCTTCTATATTTGTGCGGATGTTGCATATTATAAACTGCCTGTTTGTTCATCTTTAGGCAATGTTGGGATATGGCTGCAATTCCCACAGCGAGGCAAGAAACTGTCATTTGAAAATAAAGGAATCATACTATTTACAAAGCCATTCTAGAAGCCAAACACAGCGCGGAACACCAGGCGTTTGTTGTGCAATTAAAAAGTGCAACTGTCTGTGACATTACATCCAGAACAGGAAAATAACACCACGTTGTGCCTGTTTTCACATCGGCTTGTTAATGAGTAACTGTCTCCTATTGTGGCGAGAAAGACACTTGTCTGGTGTCAGGAGCTACCAGGGTGTGTGTGGTTCCAATGGCTCAGTTGGTTAAAGCACAGTACTGCTGGCAAACCTCCAGGTAAGAGACCAGTGGCGTAACAGGTACATCTCAATAGTCTGAAGCTTCCTCTCCTCCTCTGTGAGGTTACCATAATGGACTCCCCAGAAACCTGTGATCCCCTTAGTCACACACTCAAGATTCCTGCTTAATGGGATACTTCAGGATTTTAGCATTATCTACTTCCCCAAAGTCAGATGAACTTGTGGGTACCATTTGTATGTCTCTAAGTCCAGTATGAAGGATGTCAGAGTTAGTTTTCCAGTCATTGCGCTAACGCTAGATAGCATCTTCCTTCACACTGCCAAAATCCCGAAGTATCATTTTAAGCCTACAGTAGGGCTATTTAATTCCGGTCCTGGAGGGCTAAAACACTTCTGCTTTTTGTTTCTACCTGGTAGGTAATTGCACTAAATCAGTACCTGATTAGAAAAAGAGGATGCAAACCGGAAGTGTTTTGGCCCTCCAGGACTGGAATTGAATAGCCCTGCTCTAAAGCTTCACAACATGAGAACGATACCAGTCAACTTACACCCTGGTTTGAGGTCTTGGAGCCTGGTGGTCTGACCTCTTCTTTGACCTAAAGAGTTCGGTAAGACAAGGGACTGAGGTCAAAACCTAGGACACTTAGAAGTGGTCACTCGCCAGGGGTACTTGCAGGAAACACTCCCTCACTGCACAACATGCAAAACATACACCATGCTGCAAACTTGTATGTATACTATGTGGAAGCGCTATCACTTACCATACCACACACCACACAGTGTCTATTTAAACGTTAAGGCTAATATTATTCACAGACACTAATCTGTAGCCACAAAGGAACATTAATATGGCCCATTTTGATGTAATAGTGACACCTGAGAACTACAAGGCCTGCTTAAAAAGGCTTTGGGTTTATTTTGATGTATTTATCACTATGTTCTTTTATTTTGGGTCACGTTTCGGGGAGGCATCCGTTTACTGTGGAGCTACAGGATGTGTTGTGATGGTCAAACAAAATGGCAGTCAAACAAAACGAAATCTACAGCCAGCATGGCAGTCAGAGCTCCCCCAGAATAAAGTATCCCCATCCCCATCCCATGTCCCCACACCAACGTACCCCACCCCATGTCCCCACACCAACATAACCCATCCCATGTCCCCACACCAACGTACCCCACCCCATGTCCCCACACCAACGTACCCCATCCCATGTCCCCACACCAACGTAACCCACCCCATGTCCCCACACCAACGTAACCCATCCCATGTCCCCACACCAACGTAACCCATCCCATGTCCCCACACCAACATAACCCATCCCATGTCCCCACACCAACATAACCCATCCCATGTCCCCACACCAACGTACCCCATCCCATGTCCCCACACCAACGTACCCCATCCCATGTCCCCACACCAACGTAACCCACCCCATGTCCCCACACCAACGTAACCCACCCCATGTCCCCACACCAACGTAACCCATCCCATGTCCCCACACCAACGTAACCCATCCCATGTCCCCACACCAACGTACCCCACCCCATGTCCCCACACCAACATAACCCATCCCATGTCCCCACACCAACGTAACCCATCCCATGTCCCCACACCAACGTAACCCATCCCATGTCCCCACACCAACATAACCCACCCCATGTCCCCACACCAACGTAACCCATCCCATGTCCCCACACCAACATAACCCACCCCATGTCCCCACACCAACGTAACCCATCCCATGTCCCCACACCAACATAACCCATCCCATGTCCCCACACCAACATAACCCATCCCATGTCCCCACACCAACATAACCCATCCCATGTCCCCACACCAACGTAACCCATCCCATGTCCCCACACCAACGTACCCCACCCCATGTCCCCACACCAACGTAACACAACCCATGTCCCCACACCAACATAACCCATCCCATGTCCCCACACCAACGTAACCCATCCCATGTCCCCACACCAACGTAACACATCCCATGTCCCCACACCAACATAACCCATCCCATGTCCCCACACCAACGTAACACAACCCATGTCCCCACACCAACATAACCCATCCCATGTACCCACACCAAGATAACCCATCCCATGTCCCCACACCAACATAACCCATCCCATGTCCCCACACCAACGTAACCCATCCCATGTCCCCACACCAACATAACCCATCCCATGTACCCACACCAAGATAACCCATCCCATGTCCCCACACCAACATAACCCACCCCATGTCCCCACACCAACGTAACCCATCCCATGTCCCCACACCAACATAACCCACCCCATGTCCCCACACCAACATAACCCATCCCATGTCCCCACACCAACGTACCCCATCCCATGTCCCCACACCAACATAACCCATCCCATGTCCCCACACCAACATAACCCATCCCATGTCCCCACACCAACGTAACCCACTCCATGTCCCCACACCAACGTAACCCACCCCATGTCCCCACACCAACGTAACCCACCCCAACGTGCTGTGAGGAAAACTGAACAGGACTTCCCTTTTGCTCCCAGAAGGAAAAGCGCGATGAGAATGCCATGTTGGCTGCACTGATGTCATGAGCTGTGCAGGATGAGGGGGGAAGAGGGGGAGGGCAGGAATGGAGAGAAGTGCTGGACAGATGGATGGATCTTCACAATTGAGGCCAAAATCACGTTTTTTTCACTCTAGGAGCCGTAACCAGTCGGATAGTGAAAGACCACGTGTCGCAGGAAGTGAACTGATCAAGTCTAGGGTACAAAGAAAAGCAAGAGACACAACAGAGGGATAAGGGCTCTCCTAAATATACATAAACATACATAGTTACATACATGAACATATGATTTGTGTGATTTGTGGCACACAAAAAGTATCTAGGAAATGTTGACGTCATCACAGTGAAAAACAAACAGAACACCAATACATAGACATGACCTCAGGGATATTTCTATAAAGAAAACATTCAATGCCAAATACCAGACTGTTGAGAAGCTGCAGTGAGGCGGGTGTCCCTGCAGCACCTCCCTGTCCCTGCTGAGAGTATTGAATCTGTGGGTTAAGTGGGGGCCTTTACTCAAAATCACAACTGGCTGTTGCTCAAACATGGTGCCAACCAAGACAGGCCCTGTTCCCCCAGACCCCCTTCCCCATGCCCAGGCCTCCTGTCCCAAGGCCTCCTGCACCATGCCCAGGCCTCCTGTCCCAAGGCCACCTGCCTTGGGACAGGAGGGTCAGGGGGTCAGTCAGTCTGTAGCCCTGGCTCCGGCTCTCCCACAACAAGCTCTAATGTGTCTATAATAGGGGGGGTTGCTGAGGTCTGCTGTGGACACTGGGCAGGCTCGGCCAGGCAGGGGCCAGGGAGACAGGACAGGTCTTTTTTTAGGAGGAGCCACGTGGGCATAACGCCTCAGAAGCCAACTTCAGGTTGTACAGCCAGGTTGACTCTCTAGTTCCCTCTCAAAACACACACACACACAAACAAACACACACACACACACACACACACACACACACACACACACACACACACACACACACACACACACACACACACACACACACACACACACACACACACACACACACACACACAACTGTACACGCATACATATAAACACTGTTTACACAGAGACACACAGTAAAACATGTACAAAAACACCATCACAAACATGCACAGTGAGCCATCTAACCTGGATATAGCATGGTAACTGACACTCTCAGGCAAATATGACTCAGCCACTGCTTTGGGAGAACACCAGTGGACTTAGCTAACAATAACAGAACAAAGCCGTATTGACAATACTGAATCAGTGCAGTAAAGAGATAGGGCTATGCCCAGAGATAATGACAATAAAAGCTGAGGAACAGACTTTAATGTCTATTTGTCACTGTGAAACATGACAACTGCCTTTGACTGACTCGGACAATAAAAGCAGAAATGTACATAGCCTGATAACAAAGCTTATTGGAAACGTGGTTTGATTTCATATGACAAGGAAGAGGGACAGTCATCTCAGGGATCTACAACTCAACCAACAGTGACAAAACAACACTGAACTTGAGTAATCACTGGTCCACTGAGAGAGAGTTAGAGTTAGGGCAGCCAGTTGGTGTTGACAGAGGAAACAGCACACACTCTTTCTGCATCTCAGATCCACTTTGTACTGTAGACTAGGGTCAGGCTGGTCCCCCAACAACAGAAAAGGGAAGTCAACCCACAGATGGCACCCTACACAGGAAATAGCAGGATAGCAGACCCATTTTCCACAGATGCAAACTTGGCAAACGTTGTTCTTCAATAGGTTCTCTCTCAACAGTTGGTCAGAACAGTAGAATTTCCACAAAATATAATGGGTCAGCATTGCTAATAGCATAGCTCACGATACCAAGTATCAACACACACTGAACAGTTAACGTGGCTTTTCCAACAGGGGCAAGACTCAAAAGACACAAAGGCTCCATTCAACTTCTGCCCAATCTGCTATGAAAGCCAGTTCCAAACAGCTACCATCACAGCCTTCCTGGCAATCACACTCTTTTCACTTCTACTATTACAGAATTCTACTGGCACACATGCTAAAGCACACACACACACACACACACACACACACACACACACACACACACACACACACACACACACACACACACACACACACACACACACACACACACACACACACACACACACACACACACACACACACACAGATCAAACCAAATGAACCAAGTTACATTGGCTAGCATCTCCAGAGCCAAAATGGCCCCCCTTAGCTGAGCTCAGTTGCAGAGAGCGATGGCTAGCCCCTAACACTTTCAGCCCTAAAAATAGTGTTACCCATGGTAGAGACGGCACACTCAGCCTACAGATTCCTCCACAGAAGACCTATTGCTTTCCCCCAACAATCCTGGAACCACGGCTCCTCCTTTACCTGCTGTCTTCTGTGTAGGTGAATAGTGTAGAGTTAGGTTTGGTAGATCCAATCCTTCCCTGACCGAAATAAGCCCTTAAAACATTGCCCGGTAACGGGGGTTCAACACAGAGTTAGTGTGAGAGTGTGTGAAAAGGCTGAGATAGCCGACAGACTCACGTCACACAGGGCACAGGCTCGGGAGAGGAGCCCCCTGATAGGCTGACTATTCTCAGAGAGACAAGGCAGGGACAGCTGTCACGATACTAGGGTCCAGGCGGTTAAAAATAGCTCCCCAGAACCAACACCACTGCCACCAATACCTCCCCTGGTTCCCTGGCTAGTCCCACACCCAACCCTCAAGAATTCAGGCCTACTAGCAGCCCTCTCTCTCACGACAATTGCTGTCTCCTCAATTGCTCTGTGAGGACCCCAGTCAGTATGTGTGTGTGTGTGTGTGTGTGTGTGTGTGTGTGTGTGTGTGTGTGTGTGTGTGTGTGTGTGTGTGTGTGTGTGTGTGTGTGTGTGTGTGTGTGTGTGTGTGTGTGTGTGTGTGTGTGTCAAACCTCTGTTGTGACTTATTTGAGGAGTGATGGATCTCTGGTAAATGTACTGTAATAAAGTGTGTTTTTTTGTTAAACAACAACAAAGCCAGTCTACTCTGAGTGTGTGTTCTACATACCTGAAGGTACATGTGTGTTTTGATTATGAGGGAAGCGTAGTCTTTTCTCCTGTGGTCTGCAGGTCTGTCTGAGGCTGGGAGTTGCAGAATGAAATGCGGAAGAGGAGAAACAGAGGAGAAAACCAGAAGCGCTATGACACGGGGCACAGGAAATGATACGGGGCTTGGTGCCTCCCTCACTCTCACACCAGGGAAGAGGCATGCTGTAGAGCACACTGGGTACAACATTAGGTTTGAATCCTCACACATTCTCTCTCTTTCGATGAGGGGAACTGTATTAAACAGTCAACAAGTAAACACATAGTGGTGCAGTGTCACTAAGGGAAGAGGCACAGAATACCATATTGATTCAATCCAAAGGAACATAAACCAATTATCTACTCACACCCTCTTAACAAAACAAGCCCTCGGGCCACTTAATATAATATCCAAACTCCTTCTCATTATAGTACTATTCTCAATGTCATATCCCTAAACACCACTAGAGGGCAACACATCCTATTTAAGGAAGGCCTTGTAAATGTATTCAATGCCCTCACATAGCCACTTGGGGGAGGAAGAACACTAAATATAAACCAGCCTGTATGTTGTGTGACTGCAGCAGCAGCACAAAGACAAAGAGCTGATTCTTCACCAATCATAACAAACTGCCGTCACTCTCCAGAGGAAGAGAGGGAACAAATCCCAATCATGTGCGCCACAAAAGCTTAGTAATAGTATGACACAAGGCTAGGCGGTGTGGGGAGTGAGCTGAGGGGAATCTGGGCACATCACTGTTGTACTGTATACTGGACAGGCGTTGCCTGCAGTGCTGAGGGAGAGTGCTTCTAGAAGCTGGCCAGGGAGGTGTGGTTGGATGAAGGGTGGGAACTGCTGCTCAAGGCTGAATTTAGAACATGGAGAATAGAAATACAGTGATGTAACTGAGTTTGTGTGTGTGGTTGCATGCATGCTACGTAAAATCCCAGGACATCTACAGTATTAGGACAAGCCTTCTCGTCTTGTGCACCAGTGACATGGAATAGTCTACAATCCATGCTTCATCTAGATATGTTAGTGCCACTGAATGAACTTCTCATTTTGATGTGTGTGTGTATGGGTGTGTATTAATGCATAATAACCTTATAGATTACTGGTACAGTATAGTACAGATAGACCTATCTGATTTCATGACATGAGCATTGTAACAGCAAATAGAAGTTGTTTCAGGGAACACTGATGGTGAGTGAGAGAGCGGTCCGGGAAGTGTGTCTGTTGGGTGATGTGTGTGACAGCGCTCCCATCCTGCTGTACGCATGGCAAACAGTAGGATCCAAGAGGAAATGAAGGTATGAGTTTGTCAGCTGGGAATAACAGGAATAACATGCTGCCTATGACACGCAGAGAGGTGGAATGTCCAACCCCCTCGACACTCAACTGCATGGTATTCAACACAATATTCACTGTACCCACGGGGGGACAATGACCTATATTTCACAACACACATTTCATTTCAAAAACAAAATCTGGATTACATTTGATTAAAATTCCTATCAATTCAGAGAATGAATCCGTCGGTCCCCCTCACGACGAATTCCAATTCAGTTGACAGGAATGTAAAATGAATTGAACCATGCTCACACACACACACACACACACACACACACACACACACACACACACACACACACACACACACACACACACACACACACACACACACACACACACACACACACACACACACACACACACACACACACACACACACACACGCACACACACTATGATTTTCTCCCTAATCCCTAGTCTTCCAGGTTGATTGGTGTGTATGAACCAGGATGTGAAGAGAAGAGTGCTTTTGTAACACTGTGACCATCTGCCGCTCAGGCCTGTTGACAGGAGAGCCTATCCTATCGAGGAAGGGTATTAGAGAATAACACAAGTCATCGAGGAATGAACCCTCTCAAATCAGTGCCAAACACACTAGTTTTCCAGCACTGTAGGTCAGTTGTGTAACATGGTCATAATGGTCACTGGCTCCTAACAATGACTGACGTCCCCTGAGGGAGACACCCAGGGACTAACCTAGTTGCCTGTCATCAGACATGTCCTGGCCAGCCTTCGACATGTCTCCCATCATACACAGACGAGTACAACTGAGGGCTGTGCCATATTATGGCCAAAATATAATATCCCAACATTTTTCTTGTTTTTTACGGTATGGCAGTGTTTTTGGTTTTAAGGTTCTTCGTGTTTTATGAGTAGAGCATGACCCTAGGATGACAACAAATAAATTATACATGGTTTTAATGGGCTTTCTCCATTCTAATTTTATACTCAACCAAACTAGATGAAAACTAAAAGTGAAGTAGTCCAAATTGTAGAACTTTTTGTTTTAGACGGTATTGTAAAAATACATACCGTTATGTGGATCCATATCAGTATACCATTACACATCACCTCTAATCCAAGTCCTCTACCATCACACACTTTACTCATCTTTCACATTACTACAGAAAGAGACACACACAACGTCTACATAAGCCCACAAACACACGCTGTTGTTTGTTTAAGGTTTTGTCTTTAAAAACTCCCAAAACACTGACTCAAACAAAGAATAGCCACAGCCAATACAGTAGTTAACTAAGGCACAATGATACCCTTTATGGTAATCAGAGGACAAACATTAGCTCCACACACACGCACGCATGCACGCACGCACGCACGCACACACACACACACACACACACACACACACACACACACACACACACACACACACACACACACACACACACACACACACACACACACACACACACACACACACACACACACACACACACACACACACACACACACACACACACACACACTACCTTGGCAGGCTCCAGTCTATGTTGAGTGTTCTCCTGGCCCATAAGGCAGGTGTTATGAAAGCTATAATATGAAACCAAATCGGTCTTCAGCAGTCCTTATGGAGACCATGATGTTATGTTCAGAATAGAGCTCACTATCTGTCAGCTAGTCAGTCCTTATGGAGACCATGATGTTATGTTCAGAATAGAGTTCACTATCTGTCAGCTAGTCAGTCCTTATGGAGACCATGATGTTATGTTCAGAATAGAGCTCACTATCTGTCAGCTAGTCAGTCCTTATGGAGACCATGATGTTATGTTCAGAATAGAGCTCACTATCTGTCAGCTAGTCAGTCCTTATGGAGACCATGATGTTATGTTCAGAATAGAGCTCACTATCTGTCAGCTAGTCAGTCCTTATGGAGACCTTGATGTTATGTTCAGAATAGAGCTCACTATCTGTCAGCTAGTCAGTCCTTATGGAGACCATGATGTTATGTTCAGAATAGAGCTCACTATCTGTCAGCTAGTCAGTCCTTATGGAGACCATGATGTTATGTTCAGAATAGAGCTCACTATCTGTCAGCTAGTCAGTCCTTATGGAGACCATGATGTTATGTTCAGAATAGAGCTCACTATCTGTCAGCTAGTCAGTCCTTATGGAGACCATGATGTTATGTTCAGAATAGAGCTCACTATCTGTCAGCTAGTCAGTCCTTATGGAGACCATGATGTTATGTTCAGAATAGAGCTCACTATCTGTCAGCTAGTCAGTCCTTATGGAGACCATGATGTTATGTTCAGAATAGAGCTCACTATCTGTCAGCTAGTCAGTCCTTATGGAGACCATGATGTTATGTTCAGAATAGAGCTCACTATCTGTCAGCTAGTCAGTCCTTATGGAGACCATGATGTTATGTTCAGAATAGAGCTCACTATCTGTCAGCTAGTCAGTCCTTATGGAGACCATGATGTTATGTTCAGAATAGAGCTCACTATCTGTCAGCTAGTCAGTCCTTATGGAGACCATGATGTTATGTTCAGAATAGAGCTCACTATCTGTCAGCTAGTCAGTCCTTATGGAGACCATGATGTTATGTTCAGAATAGAGCTCACTATCTGCCAGCTAGTCAGTCCTTATGGAGACCATGATGTTATGTTCAGAATAGAGCTCACTATCTGTCAGCTAGTCAGTCCTTATGGAGACCATGATGTTATGTTCAGAATAGAGCTCACTATCTGCCAGCTAGTCAGTCCTTATGGAGACCATGATGTTATGTTCAGAATAGAGCTCACTATGTGTCAGCTAGTCAGTCCTTATGGAGACCATGATGTTATGTTCAGAATAGAGCTCACTATCTGTCAGCTAGTCAGTCCTTATGGAGACCATGATGTTATGTTCAGAATAGAGCTCACTATGTGTCAGCTAGTCAGTCCTTATGGAGACCATGATGTTATGTTCAGAATAGAGCTCACTATCTGTCAGCTAGTCAGTCCTTATGGAGACCATGATGTTATGATCAGAATAGAGCTCACTATCTGCCAGCTAGTCAGTCCTTATGGAGACCATGATGTTATGTTCAGAATAGAGCTCACTATCTGTCAGCTAGTCAGTCCTTATGGAGACCATGATGTTATGTTCAGAATAGAGCTCACTATCTGTCAGCTAGTCAGTCCTTATGGAGACCATGATGTTATGTTCAGAATAGAGCTCACTATCTGTCAGCTAGTCAGTCCTTATGGAGACCATGATGTTATGTTCAGAATAGAGCTCACTATCTGTCAGCTAGTCAGTCCTTATGGAGACCATGATGTTATGTTCAGAATAGAGCTCACTATGTGTCAGCTAGTCAGTCCTTATGGAACCATGATGTTATGTTCAGAATAGAGCTCACTATCTGTCAGCTAGTCAGTCCTTATGGAGACCATGATGTTATGTTCAGAATAGAGCTCACTATCTGCCAGCTAGTCAGTCCTTATGGAGACCATGATGTTATGTTCAGAATAGAGCTCACTATCTGTCAGCTAGTCAGTCCTTATGGAGACCATGATGTTATGTTCAGAATAGAGTTCACTATCTGTCAGCTAGTCAGTCCTTATGGAGACCATGATGTTATGTTCAGAATAGAGCTCACTATCTGTCAGCTAGTCAGTCCTTATGGAGACCATGATGTTATGTTCAGAATAGAGCTCACTATCTGTCAGCTAGTCAGTCCTTATGGAGACCATGATGTTATGTTCAGAATAGAGCTCACTATCTGTCAGCTAATCAGTCCTTATGGAGACCATGATGTTATGTTCAGAATAGAGCTCACTATCTGTCAGCTAGTCAGTTCTTATGGAGACCATGGTGTTATGTTCAGAATAGAGCTCACTATCTGCCAGCTAGTCAGTCCTTATGGAGACCATGATGTTATGTTCAGAATAGAGCTCACTATCTGTCAGCTAGTCAGTCCTTATGGAGACCATGATGTTATGTTCAGAATAGAGCTCACTATCTGCCAGCTAGTCAATCCTTATGGAGACCATGATGTTATGTTCAGAATAGAGCTCACTATCTGTCAGCTAGTCAGTCCTTATGGAGACCATGATGTTATGTTCAGAATAGAGCTCACTATCTGTCAGCTAGTCAGTCCTTATGGAGACCATGGTGTTATGTTCAGAATAGAGCTCACTATCTGTCAGCTAGTCAGTCCTTATGGAGACCATGATGTTATGTTCAGAATAGAGCTCACTATCTGCCAGCTAGTCAGTCCTTATGGAGACCATGATGTTATGTTCAGAATAGAGCTCACTATCTGTCAGCTAGTCAGTCCTTATGGAGACCATGATGTTATGTTCAGAATAGAGCTCACTATCTGCCAGCTAGTCAGTCCTTATGGAGACCATGATGTTATGTTCAGAATAGAGCTCACTATCTGTCAGCTAGTCAGTCCTTATGGAGACCATGATGTTATGTTCAGAATAGAGCTCACTATCTGTCAGCTAGTCAGTCCTTATGGAGACCATGATGTTATGTTCAGAATAGAGCTCACTATGTGTCAGCTAGTCAGTCCTTATGGAGACCATGATGTTATGTTCAGAATAGAGCTCACTATCTGTCAGCTAGTCAGTCCTTATGGAGACCATGATGTTATGTTCAGAATAGAGCTCACTATCTGTCAGCTAGTCAGTCCTTATGGAGACCATGATGTTATGTTCAGAATAGAGCTCACTATCTGCCAGCTAGTCAGTCCTTATGGAGACCATGATGTTATGTTCAGAATAGAGCTCACTATCTGTCAGCTAGTCAGTCCTTATGGAGACCATGATGTTATGTTCAGAATAGAGCTCACTATCTGTCAGCTAGTCAGTCCTTATGGAGACCATGATGTTATGTTCAGAATAGAGCTCACTATCTGTCAGCTAGTCAGTCCTTATGGAGACCATGATGTTATGTTCAGAATAGAGCTCACTATCTGTCAGCTAGTCAGTCCTTATGGAGACCATGATGTTATGTTCAGAATAGAGCTCACTATCTGTCAGCTAGTCAGTCCTTATGGAGACCATGATGTTATGTTCAGAATAGAGCTCACTATCTGTCAGCTAGTCAGTCCTTATGGAGACCATGATGTTATGTTCAGAATAGAGCTCACTATCTGCCAGCTAGTCAGACAAGACAATAGAGTATCCTCCCTTGTTCAACCCCTCCCTGTAAGTCACCTAGGTTGTAATGATGCCAGCCTGGAGTAGAGGGTAACTTCTGGCTCTTGAAGGCCACTCTGGCCAGGGCTGCTTGTTTAGATAATGTATGCAAACAGCCCTCCCTCCCCATCCCTGTCTCTCCATCTCATAGTCATATTAAGAGAAGCCTCCTCCTGTGTACACACACACAAACACAGACACACACAGCCTCTGGGTCCTCTCCTCTCTGGGCTCTTGGCCTCAAGAGGAGAATCTATTCTTAGCAGCACTGCAGTGTACAGTACACATCCCTGGCGTGGCTAACACAGACTGATAGCATCTCTTGAACTGGGAGGAGACACACAGTCACTGACTGTCTGGGTTTCATGGATTTAACTTGTGATTACAAAGCTCAGAATGACATCAGAGATAATGAAGAATGGGGGTAGAGAGGGATTTAGAGTGTGTGTGTGTGTGTGTGTGTGTGTGTGTGTGTGTGTGTGTGTGTGTGTGTGTGTGTGTGTGTGTGTGTGTGTGTGTGTGTGTGTGTGTGTGTGTGTGTGTGTGTGTGTGTGTGTGTGTGTGTGTGTGTGTGTATCACAGAACTTGAGACAGAATGTGTGATGCGTACCTGGCATCCATTGCTCATCCCCATACAGCGCCTATGCAGCAGGACCGCCACAAGTCTGACCTTGTTTTTACCTACTGTAATGAACACAAGTGGCTATGGAGAAACAGATCAAGTGCCCACATTTTCCATCCCTTATAAGACAAGTGCTGAAGCGAACAAAAAAACCTAACGGCAACAATAGCATCATATTTTCTACATTCCAATGTATTGAGCAGTCTGTGCCCTCACTATCATAAACACAGTTGATGCCTTTGTACACTTCCCTGCTAATGTTAACCAATGTGTCTCAAATCCACATGACAGCGAGTCCATTAGGAACCATGTACTGTACATCAGCACCACTAATCCATAGGAGTACACTGCATTAGAGCTGAGCCCAAATACTTCCACACAGGGCTGTATGTATGTACAGTATGTATGGGTGGGTAGTAGACAGGCAGACAGACAGACAGACAGACAGGCAGACAGTAGCAGACAGACAGGCAGACAGTAGCAAACAGGGAGGCAGACAGGCAGGCAGGCAGACAGTGGAAGACAGGCAGGCAGTGGCAGACTGTGGCAGACAGGCAGTGGCAGACAAGCAGACAGAGAGACAGAGGCTGACATCTGGTGAAACTTTGTTGCAGAGTGCTGCATAGAGAGAGACCACGCCTGACTGGGCTCAAGTCGCCATATCTCCACTGTGATCCAGGGTGGAAGATCTTGGTCACTGTCACACACACACACACACACACACACACACACACACACACACACACACACACACACACACACACACACACACACACACACACACACACACACACACTAAAGACACAGTTATTCACTCACATACTAAAGACACAGTTATTCACTCACATACTAAAGACACAGTTATTCACTCACATACTAAAGAGGCACAAACACACACACACAAACCAGTCCTAACCCCCTCCTCACAAAAGGAAGCCAGGCGAGCACACAACAAGGCTCTTAGCCCGCCAGTGTGAACACACCAAGCCTGATCAGAGCAGGGTCAGAGAGGGCAAAGGCAAGCAAGCCATTACACAACCTTGGCATTTAACCCTATATATACAGAGGTTAAATATATTCATGACACTTCATTTGTGTGATATGCAACCAGAGAAGCCATGGGCTATATTCTTTTAAAACTGGTAATTGACGTCTGAGATACCCAGTCAAGTCAAAGAATATATTGTTCAGTAAGTAAAGTAGCCTATAGTATTATACTGCCCTCTAGTCTAGGAGAATATTATAGAACAGGTGTTTAGAACACACAAAGTCAATGAGAACTCTCTCCAGACTAGTGCTCCTCAGTTGGAGATAAATCTCACTTCACATGGCTTGGTCAGCCGGGTGATCGACTGGTCGATCTCCAAGGCATTCCTTCCTAGTCAATCACCAAACATTTCAGTAAAGGAAAAAAAACTAAATGTATCGTTTTGCCCTGTTGGCGATAGGTGCACTTGATTCAACAGCACTAGCGCCGGGAAGGCAAACTGTTGCCATTTTGAACCATTTCATGTGTCTGAAGGTAGAACTCCGCCTACCTGGCAGGCCCGCTGGCCAATCAGATAGCTCAGATCACAGCGTCTGCACGGTTTCCTCGAGCCATAGACTGTAAAAATAAGCCCCTAACACAGCAAAGTTGATACTGTGAGATTTCAAAACATTTAAAACCGGACTAGAAAGAGACTCAACGGATACAGCAAACAGCTGCTGTTTTTATCAGTAAGTTCATGTTTAAGTTGTTGTTCAGCACTGTCAACACTTTGTTCAACAGTTTTATAAGTCATAAAACGTATGTTCTATCCACATCCACTCACACTACAACCAGTACTGCAGCTGTAATGAATGACTACAGCCAAGTGTTCCCATAAGCTTGTGTTGTTATTATCGGCTTGTGTCTTTTTTAATATCGTGGAAAATTTCACTTTCTCTGGTCATAGGAGTAACAACGTGAATTGGTGCATGAGGCAGAAATAATGCAGTGCGACTTGAGTTTCGCCATCAAATGGAAGACTGCCCCTTTTTCTCAACGGATGGAGGGGCGAGCGAAGGGACTATGAGTCGGGTAAGAGGCAGTTTCACTGCTACTCCCTCCCCTCAGACTGACCATCAGATGCTGGCCATCAGTCCAGTAAATAAATTATAAACAACAAAAATATAAACAAAACATGTAAAGTGTTGGTCCCATGTTTCATGAGCTGGAATAAAATATCCTAGAAACGTTCCATTGGCACAAAAAACGTATTTCTCTCAAATGTTGTGCACAAATTGGTTTACATCCCTGTTAGTGACCATTTCTAATTTTCCAACATATTCCATGCACCTGACAGGTGTGGCCTAGCAAGAAGCTGATAAAACAGCATGATCATTACACAGTTGCACCTTGTGCCCTCCCAGGCCCAATCATGGCTGCGCCATTGCCCAACCATGTGAAATCTGTAAATTAGGGCCTAATGAACTTATTTCAAGTGACTGATTTCCTTATATGATCTGTAACTCAATAAAATCATATTTTTTTTATTTTTTATTTTTAATTTCACCTTTATTTAACCAGGTAGGCTAGTTGAGAACAAGTTCTCATTTGCAACTGCGACCTGGCCAAGATAAAGCATAGCAGTGTGAGCAGACAACACAGAGTTACACATGGAGTAAACAATTAACAAGTCAATAACACAGTAGAAAAAAAAGGGGAGTCTATATACAATGTGTGCAAAAGGCATGAGGAGGTAGGCGAATAATTACAATTTTGCAGATTAACACTGGAGTGATAAATGATCAGATGGTCATGTACAGGTAGAGATATTGGTGTGCAAAAGAGCAGAAAAGTAAATTAATAAAAACAGTATGGGGATGAGGTAGGTGAAAATGGGTGAGCTATTTACCAATAGACTATGTACAGCTGCAGCGATCGGTTAGCTGCTCAGATAGCTGATGTTTGAAGTTGGTGAGGGAGATAAAAGTCTCCAGCTTCAGCGATTTTTGCAGTTTGTTCCAGTCACAGGCAGCAGAGTACTGGAACGAAAGGCGGCCAAATGAGGTGTTGGCTTTAGGGATGATCAGTGAGATACACCTGCTGGAGCGCGTGCTACGGATGGATGGGTGTTGCAATCGTGACCAGTGAACTGAGATAAGGCGGAGCTTTACCTAGCATGGACTTGTAGATGACCTGGAGCCAGTGGGTCTGGCGACGAATATGTAGCGAGGGCCAGCCGACTAGAGCATACAAGTCGCAGTGGTGGGTGGTATAAGGTGCTTTAGTGACAAAACTGGTGGCACTGTGATAGACTGCATCCAGTTTGCTGAGTAGAGTGTTGGAAGCCATTTTGTAGATGACATCGCCGAAGTCGAGGATCGGTAGGATAGTCAGTTTTACTAGGGTAAGCTTGGCGGCGTGAGTGAAGGAGGCTTTGTTGCGGAATAGAAAGCCGACTCTTGATTTGATTTACGATTGGAGATGTTTGATATGAGTCTGGAAGGAGAGTTTGCAGTCTAGCCAGACACCTAGGTACTTATAGATGTCCACATATTCAAGGTCGGAAACCATCCAGGGTGGTGATGCTAGTCGGGCATGCGGGTGCAGGCAGCGATCGGTTGAAAAGCATGCATTTAGTTTTACTAGCGTTTAAGAGCAGTTGGAGGCCACGGAAGGAGTGTTGTATGGCATTGAAGCTCGTTTGGAGGTTAGATAGCACAGTGTCCAATCACCGGCCGAAAGTATATAGAATGGTGTCGTCTGCGTAGAGGTGGATCAGGGAATCGCCCGCAGCAAGAGCAACATCATTGATATATACAGAGAAAAGAGTCGGCCCGAGAATTGAACCCTGTGGCACCCCCATTGAATTTATTGCATTTATATTTTTGTTCAGTATATTTATATTTATTTATTATGCTCACTCAGCTGTGCCTCACAAGTAATACAACACATTATAAGTCTATAAGTCTATTGGCCTATAGCCTACTGTATAAAACTCAGTGCTACAGAACTGTTTTTAATTGGTTAATGTTGCATAGGCTTATGTTTTTTAAGAATGGCCAGGTCAGTTACAGCTAGGCTATAGGCCAGGTCAGTCACGGCTAGGCTATAGGCCAGGTCAGTCACGGCTAGGCTATAGGCCAGGTCAGTCACGGCTAGGCTATAGGCCAGGTCAGTTACAATTAGACTACAGGCCCAGTCAGTTACAGCTAGACTATAGGCCCGGTCAGTTACAGCTAGACTATAGGCCAGGTCAGTTACAGCTAGACTACAGGCCCAGTCAGTTACAGCTAGACTACAGGCCCAGTCAGTTACAGCTAGACTATAGGCCCGGTCAGTCACAGCTAGACTATAGGCCAGGTCAGTTACAGTGAGACTATAGGCCCAGTCAGTCACAGCTAGACTAAAGGTCAGGTCAGTCACGGCTAGGCTATAGGCCAGGTCAGTTACAATTAGACTACAGGCTCGGTCAGTCACAGCTCAACGATAGGCCAGTTCAGTTACAGCTAGGCTATAGGCCAGGTCAGTTACAATTAGACTACAGGCCCGGTCAGTCACAGCTAGACTATAGGCCAGGTCAGTTACAGCTAGACTATAGGCCAGGTCAGTTACAGCTAGACTATAGGTCAGGTCAGTTACAGCTGGACTATAGGTCAGGTCAGTCACAGCCAGACTTTAGGCCAGGTCAGTCACAGCTAGACTATAGGTCAGTCACAGCTAAGCTATAGGCCAGGTCAGTTACGGCTAGGCTATATGCCAGGTCAGTCACAGCCAGGCTATAGGTCAGTCACAGCTAGGCTATAGGCCAGGTCAATCACAGCTAGGCTATAGGCCAGGTCAGTCACAGCTAGACTATAGGTCAATCCCAGCTAGACTATAGGTCAGGTCAGTCACGGCTAGACTATAGGCCAGGTCAGTTACAGCTAGGCTATAGTCCAGGTCAGTCACAGCTAGGCTATAGGCCAGGTCAGTCACAGCTAGGCTACTAGGCTATAGGTCAGGTCAGTTACAACCAGACTATAGGCCAGGTCAGTTACAGCTAGGCTATAAGTCAGGTCAATCCCAGCTAGACTATAGGTCAGGTCAGTCACGGCTAGACTATAGGCCAGGTCTGTTACAGCTAGACTATAGGCCAGGTCAGTTACAACCAGACTATAGGCCAGGTCAGTTACAGCTAGACTATAAGTCAGGTCAATCCCAGCTAGACTATAGGTCAGGTCAGTCACGGCTAGACTATAGGCCAGGTCAGTTACAGCTAGACTATAGGTCAGGTCAGTCACAGCTAGACTATAGGCCAGGTCAGTTACAGCTAGACTATAAGCCAGGTCAATCCCAGCTAGACTATAGGTCAGGTCAGTCACGGCTAGACTATAGGCCAGGTCAGTCACAGCTAGACTATAGGTCAGGTCAGTCACATCTAGACTATAGGCCAGGTCAGTCACAGCTAGACTATAGGCCAGGTCAGTCACAGATAGACTATAGGCCAGGTCAGTCACAGCTAGACTATAGGTCAGGTCAGTTACAGCTAGGCTATAGTCCAGGTCAGTCACAGCTAGGCTATAGGTCAGGTCAGTCACGGCTAGGCTATAGGCCAGGTCAGTTACAGCTAGACTATAAGCCAGGTCAGTTACAGCTAGACTATAGGTCAGGTCAGTCACAGCTAGACTATAGGCCAGGTCAGTTACAGCTAGACTATAGGTCAGGTCAGTCACAGCTAGACTATAAGTCAGGTCAATCCCAGCTAGACTATAGGTCAGGTCAGTCACGGCTAGACTATAAACCAGGTCAATCCCAGCTAGACTATAGGTCAGGTCAGTCACAGCTAGACTATAGGCCAGGTCAGTTACAGCTAGACTATAGGTCAGGTCAGTCACAGCTAGACTATAAGTCAGGTCAATCCCAGCTAGACTATAGGTCAGGTCAGTCACGGCTAGACTATAAGCCAGGTCAATCCCAGCTAGACTATAGGTCAGGTCAGTCACAGCTAGACTATAGGCCAGGTCAGTCACAGCTAGACTATAGGTCAGGTCAGTCACGGCTAGACTATAAGCCAGGTCAGTTACAGCTAGACTATAGGTCAGGTCAGTCACAGCTAGACTATAAACCAGGTCAATCCCAGCTAGACTATAGGTCAGGTCAGTCACGGCTAGACTATAGGCCAGGTCAGTCACAGCTAGGCTATAGTTCAGGTCAGTCACAGCTAGACTATAGGTCAGGTCAGTCACGGCTAGACTATAGGCCAGGTCAGTTACAGCTAGACTATAGGTCAGGTCAGTCACAGCTAGACTATAGGTCAGGTCAATCACAGCTAGACTATAGGCCAGGTCAGTCACAGCTAGACTATAGGCCAGGTCAGTCACAGCTAGACTATAGGTCAGGTCAGTCACAGCTAGACTATAGGTCAGGTCAGTCACAGCTAGACTATATGTCAGGTCAGTTACAGCTAGACTATAGGCCAGGTCAGTCACAGCTAGACTATAGGTCAGGTCAGTCACAGCTAGACTATAGGTCAGGTCAATCACAGCTAGACTATAGGCCAGGTCAGTCACAGCTAGACTATAGGCCAGGTCAGTCACAGCTAGACTATAGGTCAGGTCAGTCACGGCTAGACTATAGGCCAGGTCAGTCACAGCTAGACTATAGGCCAGGTCAGTCACAGCTAGACTATAGGTCAGGTCAGTCACAGCTAGACTATAGGTCAGGTCAGTTACAGCTAGGCTATAGGTCAGGTCAATCACAGCTAGACTATAGGTCAGGTCAATCACAGTTAGACTATAGGCCAGGTCAGTTACAGCTAGACTATAGGTCAGGTCAGTCACAGCTAGACTATAGGTCAGGTCAATCACAGTTAGACTATAGGCCAGGTCAGTCACAGCTAGACTATAGGTCAGGTCAATCACAGCTAGACTATAGGCCAGGTCAATCCCAGCTAGACTATAGGTCAGGTCAGTCACGGCTAGACTATAAGCCAGGTCAATCCCAGCTAGACTATAGGTCAGGTCAGTCACGGCTAGACTATAGGCCAGGTCAGTCACAGCTAGACTATAGGTCAGGTCAGTCACGGCTAGACTATAAGCCAGGTCAGTTACAGCTGGACTATAAACCAGGTCAATCCCAGCTAGACTATAGGCCAGGTCAGTCACAGCTAGACTATAGGTCGGGTCAGTCACAGTTAGACTATAGGCCAGGTCAGTCACAGCTAGACTATAGGTCAGGTCAGTCACAGCTAGACTATAGGCCAGGTCAGTCACAGCTAGACTATAGGTCAGGTCAGTCACAGCTAGACTATAGGTCAGGTCAGTCACAGTTAGACTATAGGTCAGGTCAGTCACAGCTAGACTATAGGTCAGGTCAGTCACAGCTAGACTATAGGTCAGGTCAGTCACAGCTAGACTATAGGCCAGGTCAGTCACAGCTAGACTATAGGCCAGGTCAGTCACAGCTAGACTATAGGTCAGGTCAGTCACAGCTAGACTATAGGTCAGGTCAGTCACAGCTAGACTATAGGTCAGGTCAGTCACAGCTAGACTATAGGTCAGGTCAGTCACAGCTAGACTATAGGCCAGGTCAGTTACAGCTAGGCGATAGGCCAGATCAGTTACAGCTAGGCGATAGGCCAGATCAGTTACAGCTAGGCGATAGGCCAGGTCAGTCACAGATAGGCTATAGGTCAGGTCGGTTACAGCTAGGCGATAGGCCAGGTCAGTCACAGATAGGCTATAGGCCAGGTAAGTTACAGCTAGGCTATAGGCCAGGTCAATCACAGCTAGGCTATAGGCCAGGTCAGACACAGCTAGGCTATAGGCCAGGTCAGTCACAGCTAGACTATAAGCCAGGTCAGTCACAGCTAGACTATAGGCCAGGTCAGTCACAGATAGACTATAGGCCAGGTCAGTTACAGCTGGGTTATAGGCCAGGTCAGTCACAGCTAGACTATAGGCCAGATCACTTACAGCTAGGCGATAGGCCAGGTCAGTCACAGATAGGCTATTGGCCAGGTCAGTTACAGCTAGGCTATAGGTCAGGTCAGTTACAGCTAGGCGATAGGCCAGGTCGGTCACAGATAGGCTATTGGCCAGGTCAGTTACAGCTAGGCTATAGGTCAGGTCAGTTACAGCTAGACTATAGGCCAGGTCAATCACAGCTAGGCTATAGGCCAGGACAATCACAGCTAGGCTATAGGCCAGGTCAATCACAGCTAGGATATAGGCCAGGTCAATCACAGCTAGGCTATAGGCCAGATCAGGGCTGACGTCAGTAGACACAGCTGTGTTCAGCTGTTAGCAGAAGGGTTGCACACACACAGTACTACAGAACACACATACAAGAACGCTCGCCTCCATTCTTCCTACCTCCTCTTCTCCTCTCCTCCTCCCCCTCTCATCTCTCCTCCCCTCTATAGCCCTTCCTTCTGGGTACAGGCACTGCAATGCCACAATCGATGCTTGTTTCCATGGCAGCCAGGACAGGCAGGCTAATTCTATGTGGCTGCTGTTGTAATCTCTGTGGAATGTGGCCTCTGACCTCTGACCCTGTGTGTCAGGGGAGAAGTTCTATAGGGTCACGAGCACATCAACAGCCAATCACATTCTGCTCTGTCAGCTGGGATGGGTTGTGCTGGGGTGGCCGCTCAATAACTAGACGAATGAGCAACATAGATCAGGGGTTGGGGGTTGGAGTGGAGAGAGAGGGCACAACATCAATATCTTTTAACATGGCCAAGCCCTCAGGCCAGTTATGCGCTTGTACATTTAAATTCCAGCTCTGCCTGCATACACTAAACATATAGGCACAGTATAGGCACTGTTTTACAATGTGTAATAACACAGTCAATAATTACTGTCAATAGTAATAATGTGTCATCATAACAATCTAATGTGTGTGTAATGATCATTGGTCATCAGTCTTACTGACAGAATGTAATATAGTATGTAATAATGGGTGTACATTTGGGTTAGAACCATGTGACAGGTTACAGTGTCTGTGATCAATCAGAGTGAGGCTTCAGAGACCTTTAAAAGCTCCTTTTCTCAATTTCCCTCACATGTTGTTGTTTATGATTATTAGGAATGAGCACACATACGGTCCCAAGTCAGGTTACAACTATAGATTTAAAAAGCCAGAGTCTTCCTGTGTCCTGTATAGTGGTCAGTGATGGACTTGGGTGATTGTAATAAGATTGTTCAGCTTAGCTGTGTGTTGGGCCACAGTGATTAGCTTTACAGTCTCTAGGTTTGTTAAGTTTAGTAGGGAAATATTAAACTGGGAGATGGGGAGAAAATGAGAGGGAGTGTGACGGTATGAACACACTCACATAGACCAACATGTGTGCACACACAGGCACTCACACACTAACATTCATAACAGGCACACACACGCACACAAATAAAGCTGGGGGCAAAGAGTATCTCCACCTCACTGGGACAACTCTGTGCTCAAGCTGCCTCATCAGACAGGTCCCAGGGGTGAGTAAACACGCACAAACACACAAACACACACACTGCATGTGTCTGATGGTCAAAGTCCCATAACAAATCCATTGTCATTTGTTGATCCTGTCTGGAGCTGTGCAGATCATGCACCTCACAATAAGAAGCGGATGAATATTGGACACCCTAGCACATGAGCAGTTGCTTACGTAATATTTCCCCACACACACAGAGCCCAGACGTCATTACGGGAGTTGTCCTTAGGAGTAGTCACTCAGAGATGTTAGACTGACATTACATTAAGGATTCTAACCGGATGTCACTCAGAGATGTTAGCCTGACATTACATTAAGGAGTCTAACAGGATGTCACTCAGAGATGTTAGCCTGACATTACATTAAGGAGTCTAACAGGATGTCACTCAGAGATGTTAGACTGACATTACATTAAGGATTCTAACAGGATGTCACTCAGAGATGTTAGCCTGACATTACATTAAGGAGTCTAACAGGATGTCACTCAGAGATGTTAGCCTGACATTACATTAAGGAGTCTAACAGGATGTCACTCAGAGATGTTAGCCTGACATTACATTAAGGAGTCTAACAGGATGTCACTCAGAGATGTTAGCCTGACATTACATTACAGCGTCTAACAGGATGTCACTCAGAGATGTTAGCCTGACATTACATTACAGCGTCTAACAGGATGTCACTCAGTGATGTTAGCCTGACATTACATTACAGCGTCTAACAGGATGTCACTCAGAGATGTTAGCATGACATTACATTACAGCGTCTAACAGGATGTCACTCAGAGATGTTAGCCTGACATTACATTACAGCGTCTAACAGGATGTCACTCAGTGATGTTAGCCTGACATTACATTACAGTGTCTAACAGGATGTCACTCAGAGATGTTAGCATGACATTACATTAAGGAGTCTAACAGGATGTCACTCAGAGATGTTAGACTGACATTACATTAAGGAGTCTAACAGGATGTCACTCAGAGATGTTAGCCTGACATTACATTAAGGAGTCTAACAGGATGTCACTCAGAGATGTTAGCCTGACATTACATTACAGCGTCTAACAGGATGTCACTCAGAGATGTTAGCCTGACATTACATTACAGCGTCTAACAGGATGTCACTCAGTGATGTTAGCCTGACATTACATTACAGCGTCTAACAGGATGTCACTCAGAGATGTTAGCATGACATTACATTACAGCGTCTAACAGGATGTTACTCAGAGATGTTAGCCTGACATTACATTACAGCGTCTAACAGGATGTCACTCAGTGATGTTAGCCTGACATTACATTACAGTGTCTAACAGGATGTCACTCAGAGATGTTAGCATGACATTACATTAAGGAGTCTAACAGGATGTCACTCAGAGATGTTAGCCTGACATTACATTACAGCGTCTAACAGGATGTCACTCAGAGATGTTAGCCTGACATTGCATTACAGCATCTAACAGGATGTCACTCAGAGATGTTAGCCTGACATTACATTACAGCGTCAAACAGGATGTCACTCAGAGATGTTAGCCTGACATTACATTACAGTGTCTAACAGGATGTCACTCAGAGATGTTAGCCTGACATTACATTAATGAGTCTAACAGGATGTCACTCAGAGATGTTAGCCTGACATTACATTAAGGAGTCTAACAGGATGTCACTCAGAGATGTTAGCCTGACATTACATTACAGCGTCTAACAGGATGTCACTCAGAGATGTTAGCCTGACATTACATTACAGCGTCTAACAGGATGTCACTCAGTGATGTTAGCCTGACATTACATTACTGCGTCTAACAGGATGTCACTCAGAGATGTTAGCCTGACATTACATTACAGTGTCTAACAGGATGTCACTCAGTGATGTTAGCCTGACATTACATTACAGTGTCTAACAGGATGTCACTCAGAGATGTTAGCATGACATTACATTAAGGAGTCTAACAGGATGTCACTCAGAGATGTTAGCCTGACATTACATTAAGGAGTCTAACAGGATGTCACTCAGAGATGTTAGCCTGACATTGCATTACAGCATCTAACAGGATGTCACTCAGAGATGTTAGCCTGACATTACATTACAGCGTCAAACAGGATGTCACTCAGAGATGTTAGCCTGACATTACATTACAGTGTCTAACAGGATGTCACTCAGAGATGTTAGCCTGACATTACATTAATGAGTCTAACAGGATGTCACTCAGAGATGTTAGCCTGACATTACATTAAGGAGTCTAACAGGATGTCACTCAGAGATGTTAGCCTGACATTACATTACAGCGTCTAACAGGATGTCACTCAGAGATGTTAGCCTGACATTACATTACAGCGTCTAACAGGATGTCACTCAGTGATGTTAGCCTGACATTACATTACAGTGTCTAACAGGATGTCACTCAGAGATGTTAGCCTGACATTACATTAAGGAGTCTAACAGGATGTCACTCAGAGATGTTAGCCTGACATTACATTACAGCGTCTAACAGGATGTCACTCAGAGATGTTAGCCTGACATTACATTACAGCGTCAAACAGGATGTCACTCAGAGATGTTAGCCTGACATTACATTACAGTGTCTAACAGGATGTCACTCAGAGATGTTAGCCTGACATTACATTAATGAGTCTAACAGGATGTCACTCAGAGATGTTAGCCTGACATTACATTAAGGAGTCTAACAGGATGTCACTCAGAGATGTTAGCCTGACATTAAATTAAGGAGTCTAACAGGATGTCACTCAGAGATGTTAGCCTGACATTACATTAAGGAGTCTAACAGGATGTCACTCAGGGATGTTAGCCTGACATTACATTAAGGAGTCTAACAGGATGTCACTCAGAGATGTTAGCCTGACATTACATTACAGCATCTAACAGGATGTCACTCAGAGATGTTAGCCTGACATTACATTAAGGAGTCTAACAGGATGTCACTCAGAGATGTTATCCTGACATTACATTAAGGAGTCTAACAGGATGTCACTCAGTGATGTTAGCCTGACATTACATTACAGCGTCTAACAGGATGTCACTCAGAGATGTTAGCCTGCCATTACATTAAGGAGTCTAACAGGATGTCACTCAGAGATGTTAGCCTGACATTACATTAAGGAGTCTAACAGGATGTCACTCAGAAATGTTAGCCTGACATTACATTACAGCGTCTAACAGGATGTCACTCAGAGATGTTAGCCTGACATTACATGAAGGAGTCTAACAGGATGTCACTCAGAGATGTTAGCCTGACATTACATTACAGCATCTAACAGGATGTCACTCAGAGATGTTAGCCTGACATTACATTACAGCGTCTAACAGGATGTCACTCAGAGATGTTAGCCTGACATTACATTACAGCATCTAACAGGATGTCACTCAGAGATGTTAGCCAGACATTACATTACAGCGTCTAACAGGATGTCACGCAGAGATGTTAGCCTGACATTACATTACAGCATCTAACAGGATGTCACTCAGAGATGTTAGCCTGACATTACATTACAGCATCTAACAGGATGTCACTCAGAGATGTTAGCCTGACATTACATTACAGCGTCTAACAGGATGTCACGCAGAGATGTTAGCCTGACATTACATTACAGCATCTAACAGGATGTCACTCAGAGATGTTAGCCTGACATTACGTTACAGCGTCTAACAGGATGTCACTCAGAGATGTTAGCCTGACATTACATTACAGCATCTAACAGGATGTCACTCAGAGATGTTAGCCTGACATTACATTACAGCATCTAACAGGATGTCACTCAGAGATGTTAGCCTGACATTACATTACAGCATCTAACAGGAAGTCACTCAGAGATGTTAGCCTGACATTACATTAAGGAGTCTAACCGGATGTCACTCAGAGATGTTAGCATGACATTACATTAAGGAGTCTAACCGGATGTCACTCAGAGATGTTAGCCTGACATTACATTAAGGAGTCTAATAGGATGTCACTCAGTGATGTTAGCCTGACATTACATTACAGCGTCTAACAGGATGTCACTCAGTGATGTTAGCCTGACATTACATTAAGGAGTCTAACAGGATGTCACTCAGAGATGTTAGCCTGACATTACATTAAGGAGTCTAATAGGATGTCACTCAGTGATGTTAGCCTGACATTACATTACAGTGTCTAACAGGATGTCACTCAGACATGTTAGCCTGACATTACATTACAGCGTCTAACAGGATGTCACTCAGAGATGTTAGCCTGACATTACATTAAGGAGTCTAATAGGATGTCACTCAGAGATGTTAGCCTGACATTACATTACAGCGTCTAACAGGATGTCACCCAGTGATGTTAGCCTGACATTACATTAATGAGTCTAACAGGATGTCACTCAGAGATGTTAGCCTGACATTACATTAAGGAGTCTAACAGGATGTCACTCAGAGATGTTAGCCTGACATTACATTACAGCGTCTAACAGGATGTCACTCAGAGATGTTAGCCTGACATTACATTACAGCGTCTAACAGGATGTCACTCAGTGATGTTAGCCTGACATTACATTACAGTGTCTAACAGGATGTCACTCAGAGATGTTAGCCTGACATTACATTAAGGAGTCTAACAGGATGTCACTCAGAGATGTTAGCCTGACATTACATTACAGCGTCTAACAGGATGTCACTCAGAGATGTTAGCCTGACATTACATTACAGCGTCAAACAGGATGTCACTCAGAGATGTTAGCCTGACATTACATTACAGTGTCTAACAGGATGTCACTCAGAGATGTTAGCCTGACATTACATTAATGAGTCTAACAGGATGTCACTCAGAGATGTTAGCCTGACATTACATTAAGGAGTCTAACAGGATGTCACTCAGAGATGTTAGCCTGACATTAAATTAAGGAGTCTAACAGGATGTCACTCAGAGATGTTAGCCTGACATTACATTAAGGAGTCTAACAGGATGTCACTCAGGGATGTTAGCCTGACATTACATTAAGGAGTCTAACAGGATGTCACTCAGAGATGTTAGCCTGACATTACATTACAGCATCTAACAGGATGTCACTCAGAGATGTTAGCCTGACATTACATTAAGGAGTCTAACAGGATGTCACTCAGAGATGTTATCCTGACATTACATTAAGGAGTCTAACAGGATGTCACTCAGTGATGTTAGCCTGACATTACATTACAGTCTAACAGGATGTCACTCAGAGATGTTAGCCTGCCATTACATTAAGGAGTCTAACAGGATGTCACTCAGAGATGTTAGCCTGACATTACATTAAGGAGTCTAACAGGATGTCACTCAGAAATGTTAGCCTGACATTACATTACAGCGTCTAACAGGATGTCACTCAGAGATGTTAGCCTGACATTACATGAAGGAGTCTAACAGGATGTCACTCAGAGATGTTAGCCTGACATTACATTACAGCATCTAACAGGATGTCACTCAGAGATGTTAGCCTGACATTACATTACAGCGTCTAACAGGATGTCACTCAGAGATGTTAGCCTGACATTACATTACAGCATCTAACAGGATGTCACTCAGAGATGTTAGCCAGACATTACATTACAGCGTCTAACAGGATGTCACGCAGAGATGTTAGCCTGACATTACATTACAGCATCTAACAGGATGTCACTCAGAGATGTTAGCCTGACATTACATTACAGCATCTAACAGGATGTCACTCAGAGATGTTAGCCTGACATTACATTACAGCGTCTAACAGGATGTCACGCAGAGATGTTAGCCTGACATTACATTACAGCATCTAACAGGATGTCACTCAGAGATGTTAGCCTGACATTACGTTACAGCGTCTAACAGGATGTCACTCAGAGATGTTAGCCTGACATTACATTACAGCATCTAACAGGATGTCACTCAGAGATGTTAGCCTGACATTACATTACAGCATCTAACAGGATGTCACTCAGAGATGTTAGCCTGACATTACATTACAGCATCTAACAGGAAGTCACTCAGAGATGTTAGCCTGACATTACATTAAGGAGTCTAACCGGATGTCACTCAGAGATGTTAGCATGACATTACATTAAGGAGTCTAACCGGATGTCACTCAGAGATGTTAGCCTGACATTACATTAAGGAGTCTAATAGGATGTCACTCAGTGATGTTAGCCTGACATTACATTACAGCGTCTAACAGGATGTCACTCAGTGATGTTAGCCTGACATTACATTAAGGAGTCTAACAGGATGTCACTCAGAGATGTTAGCCTGACATTACATTAAGGAGTCTAATAGGATGTCACTCAGTGATGTTAGCCTGACATTACATTACAGTGTCTAACAGGATGTCACTCAGACATGTTAGCCTGACATTACATTACAGCGTCTAACAGGATGTCACTCAGAGATGTTAGCCTGACATTACATTAAGGAGTCTAATAGGATGTCACTCAGAGATGTTAGCCTGACATTACATTACAGCGTCTAACAGGATGTCACCCAGTGATGTTAGCCTGACATTACATTACAGCGTCTAACAGGATGTCACTCAGTGATGTTAGCCTGACATTACATTAAGGAGTCTAACAGGATGTCACTCAGAGATGTTAGCCTGACATTACATTAAGGAGTCTAACAGGATGTCACTCAGAGATGTTAGCCTGACATTACATTACAGCATCTTACAGGATGTCACTCAGTGATGTTAGCCTGACATTACATTACAGCGTCTAACAGGATGTCACTCAGAGATGTTAGCCTGACATTACATTAAGGAGTCTAACAGGATGTCACTCAGAGATGTTAGCCTGACATTACATTAAGGAGTCTAACAGGATGTCACTCAGAGATGTTAGCCTGACATTACATTAAGGAGTCTAACAGGATGTCACTCAGAGATGTTAGCCTGACATTACATTAAGGAGTCTAACAGGATGTCACTCAGAGATGTTAGCCTGACATTACATTAAGGAGTCTAACAGAATTACATTGATTGACTGCCCTGTGCTGCTCACACACACACACACACACACACACACACACACACACACACACACACACACACACACACACACACACACGCGCGCACGCGCACGCGCACACACACACAACCTCAGTCCCCTCCGGCCACCGTAATATCCGCTCAGATTGTAAACAGTGGCCTGGTCCCAACAAGGGCTTCTGTTACTGTAGAGCAGGTCTTCCCAGTAGACGGCCTGGCCCGCAGGGCAAACTCAGAACACAGGTCATTTTATTTGGCCAACCTAAGATTTTTGAGATTTTTTAAATCATAAAAAATATATTATAATAATTTTCATGTTGGAAATAAGACTGTAAAATGACCAGGAAATCAGATCCGAGTGATTTTAATTGAGGAAATCTGTTACCAAGTAATCCCACGCATAAATGGCGCCGGAGATGATGGCTGACGTTTTACGTGCTCCTAACCAACTGTGTTTGTAACTTATTCTGTACATAATGTTGCTGCTACCATCTCTTATGACCGAAAATAACTTCTGGACATCAGAACAGCGTTTACTCAAGAGTCGTGGCTGAACGAAGACATTATCAACATACAGCTGGCTGGTTATACGCTATATCGGCAGGATAGAACAGCAGCATCTGGTAAGACAAGGGGGCGGACTATGTATATTTGTAAACAACAGCTGGTGCACGATATCTAAGGAAGTATCAAGGTTTTGCGCGCCTGAGGTAGAGTCTCATGATAAGCTGTAGACCACACTATCTACCTAGAGAGTTTTCATCTGTATTTTTCATAGCTGTCTAGGGTTGCAAACAGTCGGAAACTTTCCGGTAAATTTACGGAAATATTCTACTGGAAGTTAAGCCCTGGAATTTGGGGGATTTTGCATAAATTCATCAAAAAAGTTAGCTTATAACAGTGAACCTTTTTTGTGGGATACACAAGGCAATGCTAGGTCTTGTGGCATATTTTGGTTAAACTATCCCCAATTCAATGAAAATGCAACCCTCTGCATGCACAGTGTACTCTTCCATCACATGTTTCTCAAGATCTTGCACACTAACGAGATGCTATTGAGCCCACACTATTACACTGTCTGAGCCAAGGACTACAAGCTTTCTGGTAAGTTTTGATTACAATACTGGGTGGAGTGAATATATTTTATATGAAATACATGATTTTTTGTTAACTAGTAAATAGTAGCCTACAGCAAAGTGTGTTTAAATAACATGTTAACAATTTCTGCTAGTTAGTTTTTACCATGTGGGTTTTAGCTTGCTTGAGCCTGCTAACTGAGGAGTGTTAACTTCTTGGTGACAGGGGGCAGTATTTTCACATTCGGATGAAATGCATGCCCAAATTCAACCTGCTTATCATCCCCAGAATATAAGATATGCATATTATTGGTCGATGTGGATAGAAAACACTCTGAAGTTTCTAAAACTGTTTGAATGATGTCCGATTTTTTTTGTTGAGGTCACTCTCTTTTCAATGAGTTTTCATTGGAATCCAGATTTCTAAGGGACCTTCTTGCAGTTCCTACTGCTTCCACTGGATGTCAGCAGTCTTTAGAAATTGGTTGAGGTTTTTCCTTTGTGTAATGACGAAGTAGCCCTGTTCAAAACGAGGGTCACTTCACACCAAAGCAGTAACCCTGTTCAAAACGAGGGTCACTTCACACCAAAGCAATACAAGGGTTGAAAAAAACTCAAGACCACCTTTACTCCACACACAGAGACATACATACAAAGCTCTCCCTCGTCCTCCATTTGGCAAATGTTCTATCCTCCTGATTCCTGCTTACAAGAAAAAATTAAAGCAGGAAGCACCAGTGACTCTGTCAATAAAAAAGTGGTCAGATGACGCAGATGCTAAGCTACAGGACTGTTTTGCTAGCCATGCCACATGTTCCGGGATTCTTCCAATGGCATTGGGGAGTACACCACATCAGTCATTGGCTTCATCAATAAGTGCATCGATGACATCGTCCCCACAGTGACTGTATGTACATACACCAACCAGAAGCCATAGATTACAGGCAACATCCGCACTGAGCTAAAGGCTAGAGCTGCCACTTTCAAGGAGCAGGACTCTAACCCGGAAGCTTATAAGAAATCCCGCCTTGCCCTCCGACGAACCATCAAACATGCAAAGCGTCAATACATGACTGAGATCGAATCGTACTACACCAGCTCCAACGCTCGTCGGAAGTGGCAGGACTTGCAAACCATTGCAAACTACAAAGGGAAGCACAGTCAAGAGCTGCCCAGTGACACAAGCCTACCAGACGAACTAAACTACTTCTATGCTCGCTTCGAGGCAAATAACACTGAAACATGCATGATGTTCAGGACAACTTTGTGATCCCGCTCTCCGCAGCCGATGTGATTAAGACCTTTAAACAAGTCAACATTCACGAGGCCGCAGGGCCAGATGGATTACCAGGACGTGTACTGCGAGCATGCGCTGACCAACTGGCAGGTGTCTTCACTGACATTTTCAACCTCTTCCTGTCCGAGTCTGTAATACCAACATGTTTTAAGCAGACCACCATAGTCCTGCCTAAATGACTACCGACCAGTAGCACTCACTGTAGCCATGAAATGCTTTTAAAGGCTGGTCATGGCTCACAACACCATTATCTCAGCTAACCACGGTTTATGGTCATCAGCTATCCTTTAGCTTGAAAATCTATCGCCAGTTTTGTACGGCGCAGCGTGGCTTGGAACGGAACATACCGGACCAATTTTTCTCTCCATGTCACTGGATTTCAACCGCTAACTCTGGACATTCATACCTGGATTTCACAGCGAGCTAGCTGCTATCCGTGTGACTATCGGCTTTTGCCGATTCCGGAGCAAACATCAATTATTCCGGAGCTAGCTGAAGAGTTCCATCAATCACTCCTGGGCTACAATCACCTATCCGGACCCGTTTTACTGCCTACGCGGAGCCCCACCGGGCCTTCACAACTGGACTGCCGACGTTACCTACCCGAAGGAGTAATCCGGCTGGCTCCTCCGTCGCGACGTTACCTGAACCCCCATCTGCGGCCCGCTAACCGTTAGCTGTCTTATCGGCTGCTATCTGAATAGACAATCGGACAATTTATTTATTTTTCTTTATTTTATTTTTTTCTTCTTGGGCCTCTATAACTATATCTATTGTTTTTGTTGTTGTTGTGTGATTTGGATTAATCCCCTCTACCACACGGAACCCCACTAATCTACTGACGGAACACAAGAGGTGGCTAATAACAGACCTCCATCCTATGCTAGCTTGCTACCGATGGCCTGGCTAGCTGGCTAAATCGCCGTGACCCCTAACCAACCTCTCTACTCACTGGACCCTTTTGATCACTCGACTAAGCATGCCTCTCCTTAATGTCAATATGCCTTGTCCATTGCTGTTCTGGTTAGTGTTTATTGGCTTATTTCACTGTAGAGCCTCTAGTCCTGCTCACTATATCTTATCCAACCTATTAGTTCCACCACCCACACATGCAATGACATCTCCTGGTTTCAATGATGTTTCTAGAGACAATATCTCTCTCTTCATCACTCAATACCTAGGTTTACCTCCACTGTATTCACATCCTACCATACCTTTGTCTGTACATTATACCTTGATGCTATTTTATCGCACCCAGAAACCTCCTTTTACTCTCTGTTCCAGACGTTTGAGACGACCAATTCCTATTGCTTTTAGCCGTACCCTTATTCTACTCCTTCTCTGTTCCTCTGGCGATATAGAGGTGAATCCAGGCCCTGCAGTGCCTAGCTCCACTCCTATTCCCCAGGCGCTCTCTTTTGACGACTTCTGTAAACGTAATAGACTTGGTTTCATGCATGTTAACATTAGAAGCCTCCTCCCTAAGTTTGTTCTATTCACTGCTTTAGCACACTCTGCCAACCCGGATGTTCTAGCTGTGTCTGAATCCTGGCTTAGGAAGACCACCAAAAATTCTGAAATGTTAATCCCAAACTACAACATTTTCAGACAAGATAGAACTGCCAAAGGGGGCGGTGTTGCAAAGATAGCCTGCAGTTCTGTCCTACTATCCAGGTCTGTACCCAAACAATTTGAACTTCTACTTTTAAAAATCCACCTCTCTAAAAACAAGTCTCTCACCGTTGACGCCTGCTATAGACCACCTTCTGCCCCCAGCTGTGCTCTGGACACCATATGTGAAATGATTGCCCCCCATCCATCTTCAGAGCTCGTGCTGCTAGGCGACCTAAAGTGGAACATGCTTAACACCCCAGCCATCCTACAATCTAAATTTGATGCCCTCAATCTCACACAAATTATCAATGAACCTACCAGGTACCTCCCCAAAGCCTTAAACACGGGCACCCTCATAGATATTATCCTAACCAACTTGCCCTCTAAATACACCTCTGCTGTCTTCAACCAAGATCTCAGCGATCACTGCCTCAGCGATCACTGACCTCCACTCATCACTGTCAAACGCTTCCTGAAACACTTCAGCGAGCAGGCCTTTCTAATCGACCTGGCCGGGGTATCCTGGAAGGATATTGATCTCATCCCGTCAGTAGAGGATGCCTGGATATTTTTTTTTTAAATGCCTTCCTAACCATCTTAAATAAACATGCCCCATTCAAGAAATTTAGAACCAGGAACAGATATAGCCCTTGGTTCTCCCCAGACCTGACTGCCCTTAACCAACACAAAAACATCCTATGGTGTTCTGCATTAGCATCGAACAGCCCCTGTGATATGCAGCTGTTCAGGGAAGCTAGAAACCATTATACACAGGCAGTTAGAAAAGCCAAAACTAGCTTTTTCAAGCAGAAATTTGCTTCCTGCAACACTAACTCAAAAAAGTTCTGGGACACTGTAAAGTCCATGGAGAATAAGAACACCTCCTCCCAGCTGCCCACTGCACTGAAGATAGGAAACACTGTCACCACTGATAAATATACCATAATTGAGAATTTCAATAAGCATTTTTCTACGGCTGGCCATGCTTTCCACCTGGCTACTCCTACCCCGGTCAACAGCACTGCACCCCCCACAGCAACTCGCCCAAGCCTTTCCCATTTCTCCTTCTCCCAAATCCGTTCAGCTGATGTTCTGAAAGAGCTGCAAAATCTGGACCCCTACAAATCAGCCGGGCTAGACAATCTGGACCCTTTCTTTCTAAAATTATCTGCCAAAATTGTTGCCACCCCTATTAATAGCCTGTTCAACCTCTCTTTCGTGTCGTCTGAGATTCCCAAAGATTGGAAAGCAGCTGCGGTCATCCCCCTCTTCAAAGGGGGGGGACACTCTTGACCCAAACTGCTACAGACCTATATCTATCCTACCATGCCTTTCTAAGGTCTTCGAAAGCCAAGTCAACAAACAGATTACCGACCATTTCGAATCTCACCATACCTTCTCTGCTATGCAATCTGGTTTCAGAGCTGGTCATGGGTGCACCTCAGCCACGCTCAAGGTCCTAAACGATATCTTAACCGCCATCGATAAGAAACATTACTGTGCAGCCGTATTCATTGATCTGGCCAAGGCTTTCGACTCTGTCAATCACCACATCCTCATCGGCAGACTCGACAGCCTTGGTTTCTCAAATGATTGCCTCGCCTGGTTCACCAACTACTTCTCTGATAGAGTTCAGTGTGTCAAATCGGATGGTCTGTTGTCCGGACCTCTGGCAGTCTCTATGGGGGTGCCACAGGGTTCAATTCTTGGACCGACTCTCTTCTCTGTATACATCAATGAGGTCGCTCTTGCTGCTGGTGAGTCTCTGATCCACCTCTTCGCAGACGGCACCATTCTGTATACTTCTGGCCCTTCTTTGGACACTGTGTTAACAACCCTCCAGGCAAGCTTCAATGCCTACAACTCTCCTTCCGTGGCCTCCAATTGCTCTTAAATACAAGTAAAACTAAATGCATGCTCTTCAACTGATCGCTACCTGCACCTGCCCAACATCACTACTCTGAACGGCTCTGACTTAGAATACGTGGACAACTACAAATACTTAGGTGTCTGGTTAGACTGTAAACTCTCCTTCCAGACCCATATCAAACATCTCCAATTCAAAGTTAAATCTAGAATTGGCTTCCTATTTCGCAACAAAGCATCCTTCACTCATGCTGCCAAACATACCCTTGTAAAACTGACCATCCTACCAATCCTCGACTTTGGCGATGTCATTTACAAAATAGCCTCCAATACCCTACTCAACAAATTGGATGCAGTCTATCACAGTGACAATCCGTTTTGTCACCAAAGCCCCATATACTACATTTACATTTACATTTAAGTCATTTAGCAGACGCTCTTATCCAGAGCGACTTACAAATTGGTGCAAACACCTATGACAACCAGTGGAACAGCCACTTGCATCTAAATCTTGTTGGGGGAGAAGGGGGGTGAGAAGGATTACTTACCCTTACTTACCCTATCCTAGGTATTCCTTGAAGAGGTGGGGTTTCAGGTGTCTCCGGAAGGTGGTGATTGACTCCGCTGTCCTGGCGTCGTGAGGGAGTTTGTTCCACCATTGGGGGCCAGAGCAGCGAACAGTTTTGACTGGGCTGAGCGGGAACTGTACTTCCTCAGTGGTAGGGAGGCGAGCAGGCCAGAGGTGGATGAACGCAGTGCCCTTGTTTGGGTGTAGGGCCTGATCAGGGCCTGGAGGTACTGAGGTGCCGTTCCCCTCACAGCTCCGTAGGCGAGCACCATGGTCTTGTAGCGGATGCGAGCTTCAACTGGAAGCCAGTGGAGAGAGCGGAGGAGCGGGGTGACGTGAGAGAACTTGGGAAGGTTGAACACCAGACGGGCTGCGGCGTTCTGGATGAGTTGTAGGGGTTTAATGGCACAGGCAGGGAGCCCAGCCAATAGCGAGTTGCAGTAGTCAAGACGGGAGATGACAAGTGCCTGGATTAGGACCTGCGCCGCTTCCTGTGTGAGGCAGGGTCGTACTCTGCGGATGTTGTAGAGCATGAACCTACAGGAACGGGACACCGCCTTGATGTTAGTTGAGAACGTCAGGGTGTTGTCCAGGATCACGCCAAGGTTCTTAGCGCTCTGGGAGGAGGACACAATGGAGTTGTCAACCGTGATGGCGAGATCATGGAACGGGCAGTCCTTCCCCGGGAGGAAGAGGAGCTCCGTCTTGCTGAGGTTCAGCTTGAGGTGGTGATCCGTCATCCACACTGATATGTCTGCCAGACATGCAGAGATGCGATTCGCCACCTGGTCATCAGAAGGGGGAAAGGAGAAGATTAATTGTGTGTCGTCTGCATAGCAATGATAGGAGAGACCATGTGAGGTTATGACAGAGCCAAGTGACTTGGTGTATAGCGAGAATAAGAGAGGGCCTAGAACAGAGCCCTGGGGGACACCAGTGGTGAGAGGGCGTGGTGAGGAGACAGATTCTCGCCACGCCACCTGGTAGGAGCGACCTGTCAGGTAGGACGCAATCCAAGCGTGGGCCGCGCCGGAGATGCCCAACTCGGAGAGGGTGGAGAGGAGGATCTGATGGTTCACAGTATCGAAGGCAGCCGATAGGTCTAGAAGGATGAGAGCAGAGGAGAGAGAGTTAGCTTTAGCAGTGCGGAGCGCCTCCGTGATACAGAGAAGAGCAGTCTCAGTTGAATGACTAGTCTTGAAACCTGACTGATTTGGATCAAGAAGGTCATTCTGAGAGAGATAGCGGTAGAGCTGGCCAAGGACGGCACGCTCAAGAGTTTTGGAGAGAAAAGAGAGAAGGGATACTGGTCTGTAGTTGTTGACATCGGAGGGATCGAGTGTAGGTTTTTTCAGAAGGGGTGCAACTCTCGCTCTCTTGAAGACGGGAGGGATGTAGCCAGCGGTCAGGGATGAGTTGATGAGCGAGGTGAGGTAAGGGAGAAGGTCTCCGGAAATGGTCTGGAGAAGAGAGGAGGGGATAGGGTCAAGCGGGCAGGTTGTTGGGCGGCCGGCCGTCACAAGACGCGAGATTTCATCTGGAGAGAGAGGGGAGAAAGAGGTCAGATCATAGGGTAGGGCAGTGTGAGCAGAACCAGCGGTGTCGTTTGACTTAGCAAACGAGGATCGGATGTCATCGACCTTCTTTTCAAAATGGTTGACGAAGTCATCTGCAGAGAGGGAGGAGGGGGGGGGGGGGAGGATTCAGGAGGGAGGAGAAGGTGGCAAAGAGATTCCTAGGGTTAGAGGCAGATGCTTGGAATTTAGAATGGTAGAAAGTGGCTTTAGCAGCAGAGACAGAGGAGGAAAATGTAGAGAGGAGGGAGTGAAAGGATGCCAGGTCCGCAGGGAGGCGAGTTTTCCTCCATTTCCGCTCGGCTGCCCGGAGCCCTGTTCTGTGAGCTCGCAATGAGTCGTCGAGCCCACCATTGCGACCTGTACGCTCTCGTTGGCTGGCCCTCGCTTCATATTCGTCGCCAAACCCACTGGCTCCATGTCCTCTACAAGACCCTGCTAGGTAAAGTCCCCCCTTATCTCAGCTCGCTGGTCACCATAGCATGTCCCACCTGTAGCACACGCTCCAGCAGGTATATCTCTCTAGTCACCCCCAAAACCAATTCTTTCTTTGGCCGCCTCTCCTTCCAGTTCTCTGCTGCCAATGACTGGAACGAACTACAAAAATCTCTGAAACTGGAAACACTTATCTCCCTCACTAGCTTTAAGCACAAACTGTCAGAGCAGCTCACAGATTACTGCACCTGTACATAGCCCACCTATAATTTAGCCCAAACAACTACCTATTTCCCTACTGTATTTACTTTATTTATTTATTTTGCTCCTTTGCACCCCATTATTTGTATTTCTACTTTGCACATTCTTCCATTGCAAATCTACCATTCCAGTGTTTTACTTGCTATATTGTATTTACTTTGCCACCATGGCCTTTTTTTGCCACCTCATTTACTCACATCGTATATAGATTTGTTTATACTGTATTATTGACTGTGTTTGTTTTACTCCATGTGTAACTCTGTGTCGTTGTATGTGTCGAACTGCTTTGCTTTATCTTGGCCAGGTCGCAATTGTAAATGAGAACTTGTTCTCAACTTGTCTACCTGGTTAAATAAAGGTGATATAAATAAATAAAAAAGAAACCCTAGATCCACTCCAATTTGCATACCACCCTAACAGATCCACAGATGATGCAATCTCTATTGCACACCACACTGCCCTTCCCTTCTGGACAAAATTAATGCCTATATGAGAATGCTATTCATTGTCTACAGCTCCATTCATTGTCTACAACACCATAGTGCCTTCAAAGCTCATCAATAAGCTAAGGACCCTGGGACTAAACTCCTCCCTCTGCAACTGGATCCTGGACTTTCTGACGGGCCACACTGATCCTCAACACGGGGGCCCCTCAGGGGTGTGTGCTCAGTCCCCTCCTGTACTCCCTGTTCACTCATGACTGCATAGCAAGGCACAAATCCAACACCATCCTTAAGTTTGCCAATGACACAACAGTGGTAGGCTTGATCACCGACAACGATGAGACAGCCTATAGGGAGGAGGTCAGAGACCTGACCATGGGGTGCCAGGACAACAACCTCTCCTTCAACGTGATCAAGACAAACAAGATGATTGTGGACTACAGGAAAAGGAGGACCGTACACGCCCCCATTCTCATTGACGGGTCTGTAGTGGAGCAGGTTGAGAGCTTTAAGTTCCTTGGTGTCCACATCACCAACAACCTAACATGGTCCAAGCACACCAAGACAGTCGTGAAGAGGGTACGACAAAACCTGTTCCCCCTAACGAGACTGAAAAGATTTGGCATGGGTCCTCAGATCCTCAAATGGTTCTACAGCTGCACCATTGAGAGCATCCTGACTGGTTGCATCACTGCCTGGTATGGCAACTGCTCGGACTCTGACCGCAAGGCACTACAGAGGGTCGTGCGTACGGCCCAGTACATCACTGGGGCCAAGCTTCCTGCCAACCAGGACCTCTATACCAGGCAGTGTCAGAAGACAATTGTCAAAAGACATCAGCCACCCTAGACTGTTCTCTCTGCTACTGCACGGCAAGCGGTACTGGTACTACCCCCAAACCATAAGACTCCTGAACATCTAATCATTTACCTTAATTACCTAGATTAACCGCTGCCCGCGCACATTGACTCTGTACCGGTACCCCCTGTTTATAGTCTCGCTATTGTTTATTTTACTGCTGCTCTATAATTACATGTTCCTTTTATTTCTTATTCTTATTAATATTTTTTAAACTGCATTGTTGCTTAGGGGCTTGTAAGTAAGCATTTCACTGTAAGGTCTACTACATCTGTTGTATTCGGCACATGTGACAAATACCATTTGATTTGAGATAGAGTAGAGGTCGACCGATTAATCGGAATGGCCGATTAATTAAGGCCGATTTCAAGTTTTCATAACAATCGGAAACCGGTATTTTTGGACACCGATTTGGGCGATTTTTTAAAATTTTATATATATATATATATATATATATATATATATTTGCACCTCTTTAAATAGGCATGTCAGTTAAGAACATTCTTATTTTCAATGACGGCCTAGGAACGGTGGGTTAACTGCCGGCAGAACGACAGATTTTTACCTTGTCAGCTCGGGGATTCAATCTTGCAACCTTACGGTTAACTAGTCCAACACTCTAACCACCTGCCTTACATTGCACTCCACGAGGAGCCTGCCTGTTACACGAATGCAGTAAGAAGCCACGGTAAGTTGCTAGCTAGCATTAAACGTATCTTATAAAAAAACAATCAATTAATCAATCATAATCACTAGTTAACGACACATGGTTGATGATATTACTAGTTTATCTAGCAGCGTTGTATAGTCCTGCGTTGTATATAATAGATGCGGTGCGCATTCGCGAAAAAGGACAGTTGTTGCTCCAATGTGTACCTAACCATAAACATCAAAGCCTTTCTTAAAATCAATACACAGAAGTATATATTTCTAAACCTGCATATTTAGCTAAAAGAAATCCAGGTTAGCAGGCAATATTAACCAGGTGAAATTGTGTCAATTCTCTTGCGTTCATTGCACGCAGAGTCAGGGTATATGCAACAGTTTGGGCCGTCTGGCTCGTTGCGAACTAATTTGTCAGAATTTTACGTGATTATGACATAACATTGAAGGTTGTGCAATGTAACAGGAATATTTAGACTTATGGATGCCACCCGTTAGATAAAATACGGAACCGTTCCGTATTTCACTGAAAGGAAAAACGTTTTGTTTTCGAGATTATAGTTTCCGGAATCGACCATATTAATGACCTAAGGCTCATATTTCTGTGTGTTATTATGTTATAATTAAGTCTATGATTTGATAGAGCAGTCTGACTGAGCGATGGTAGACACCAGCAGGCTCGTAAGCATTCATTCAAACAGCACTTTCAAGCATTTTGCCAGCAGCTCTTCGCAATGCTTCAAGCATTGCGCTGTTTATGACTTCAAGCCTATCAACTCCCGAGATTAGGCTGGTGTAACTGATGTGAAATGGCTGGCTAGTTAGCGGGGTGCGCGCTAATAGCGTTTCGAACGTCACTCGCTCTGAGACTTGGAGTAGTTGTTCCCCTTGCTATGCATGGGTAACGCTGCTTCGAGGATGGCTGTTGTCGATGTGTTCCTGGTTCGAGCCCAGGTAGGAGCGAGGAGAGGGACTGAAGCTATACTGTTACACTGGCAATACTAAAGTGCCTATAAGAACATCCAATAGTCAAAGGTATATGAAATACAAATCGTATAGAGAGAAATAGTCCTATAATTCCTATAATAACTACAACCTAAAACTTCTTACCTGGGAATATTGAAGACTCATGTTAAAAGGAGCCACCAGCTTTCATATGTTCTCATGCAAGGAACTTAAATGTTAGCTTTCTTACATGGCACATATTGCACTTTTACTTTCTTCTCCAACACTTTGTTTTTGCATTATTTAAACCAAATTGAACATGTTTCATTATTTATTGGAGGCTAAATTGATTTTATTGATGTATTATATTAAGTTAAAATTAGTGTTCATTCAGTATTGTTGTAATTGTCATTATTACAAATAAATGTTTTAAAAAATCGTCCGATTAATCGGTATCGACTATTTTTTTGGGTCCTCCAATAATCGGTATCGGTATTGGCATTGAAAATCATAATCGGTTGACCTCTAATAGAGAGGCATATGTGATCGTATCCTAATCAAGGTTTAAAATGATTCTGTTTTTGTCAAATACTATATCTGTTTGGGATTCTTGCGGTTACATTTGCAGTATACAAATTATTTTAACTATGTTCTGACCCCCCGACCATCCGCTCAATGAAAAAAATCATACCATGGCTGAATGTAAATGGTGGACTCCTGCTGTAGTGTCATTCTCAGTCGGAGTGTCTGTTACCAAACAAACACACGGGTATGAAATCTTATTGCTTGTACAACTACAGGGTTCTACTGTCTGAACTCTGAAGCCAAGCTGCCCAGAGGGGCTGGCTACCTACGGTTTATCTTTCAAGGGGGCCATCAAGGGTGTGTGTGTGTGTGTGTGTGTTTGTGTGTGTGTGTGTGTGTGTGTGTGTGTGTGTGTGTGTGTGTGTGTGTGTGTGTGTGTGTGTGTGTGTGTGTGTGTGTGTGTGTGTGTGTGTGTGTGTGTGTGTGTGTGTGTGTGTGTGTGTGTGTGTGTGTGTGTGCAGGCGTGCAGGCGTGCGTGTCTGTGTGCATGTAAATGATCTACCACTGTGTGACATGGTGGCTTGCTTCTTCATTTTCAGTTCCGGTGCCTTATGAACCTCCCAGCTTCTAATCCCAATGGATCTCCTGACTGTATGTGTGTGGAAACAGGAAGGAGACACGCCAGGCCAGGATTCTCCTGGGCCTGTGTGTGGACAAACCTCCCCTGAGTGAGTCTGATCTGATTGAGATGTCATACAGTCCACCCAGTCTGTTTGAGGGACCGTCCGTCTGTCTGAGAATTATCTTAAAATAATAATATCTCAGAAACGCAGGGGGGAGGAGACGTGAAGAGGCCCGTTACCATGGAAACTAACGTGCTAGTGCAGTGCAGAATCAGCAGTGACGATGGAGCGTTCTGCTGTGTCATTCTGTTTCTGCAGTCCTGCCTGCTGCTTGTGTGACTGTGCACGTCACTAGAAGTCCCTTTATACTCAGAAGAAAGTTGAAAAAAGGTGGGTAAATACTGAACGGCGGTGGAGAAGGAAGGTCAGAGAGAGTGATATAAACACGTTAACAACGCTAATTTAGTTTAACAGGAGTGTAAAAAATTGATTCTGTCATAGGCTGTCATGGTGAGGTGATGACAGCAGGCCATTACTGGAACAGAAGCTGTAATTGCAGCAGTCTGGGTTTTCATCTCCTATTTCTCTGTCTGTGATTAAATACTCTTCTCTTTCCTACATTTTTCTCTGTCTGCGATGAGACTACACCCGCTCATCTTCCTCGCTGTGTGACATGTCTTTGCCTGACTAGCTTCTCCATTATTCAGTCAGCCTGCAGCAGCACTCGTTAAATTATTAAGAGAAGGAGGAAGAGGACACAGATTCTAGAGCCACTCTACTCTGATGTACAATGGTTCTAGACTTCTGTCTCTTTATGTTCATAGGTGGAGATCGGCCCTAGCCCAGCATAGCCAATCATCAACTCACTAGTGAGCTACATGGAAACTCACTTTAAACAAGACCTTGGTACACAGGAAAGTAGAGCAGACCACTGTTGGTTAGTGGAGACTAGAGAGGTAGGGCTATAGGGCTGACATCTCACTGGTAATATGGGGCTGACATCTCACTGCTGGTATCCGGCTGACATCTCACTGGTAATATAGGGCTGACATCTGACTGGTAATATAGGGCTGGCATCTCACTGGTAATATAGGGCTGGCATCTCACTGGTAATATAGGGCTGACATCTCACTGCTGGTATACGGCTGACATCTCACTGGTAATATAGGGCTGACATCTCACAGGTAATATAGGGCTGACATCTCACTGCTGGTATACGGCTGACGTCTCACTGGTGTATAGGACTGACATCTCACTGGTAATATAGGGCTGGCATCTCACTGGTCATATAGGGCTGACATCTCACTGGTAATATAGGGCTGACATCTCACAGGTAATATAGGGCTGAAATCTCACTGGTGGTTTAGGGCTGACATCTCACTGGTAATATAGGGCTGGCATCTCACTGGTAATATAGGGCTGGCATCTCACTGGTAATATAGGGCTGGCATCTCACTGGTAATATAGGGCTGGTCATCTCACTGGTAATATAGGGCTGGTCATCTCACTGGTAATATAGGGCTGACATCTCACTGGTGGTATAGGGCTGACATCTCACTGGTGGTATAGAGCTGACATCTCACTAGTAATATAGGGCTGACATCTCACTGGTGGTATAGGGCTGACATCTCACTGGTAATATAGGGCTGACATCTCACTGGTAATATAGGGCTGACATCTCACAGGTAATATAGGGCTGACATCTCACTGCTGGTATACGGCTGACGTCTCACTGGTGTATAGGACTGACATCTCACTGGTAATATAGGGCTGGCATCTCACTGGTCATATAGGGCTGGCATCTCACTGGTCATATAGGGCTGACATCTCACTGGTAATATAGGGCTGACATCTCACAGGTAATATAGGGCTGAAATCTCACTGGTGGTTTAGGGCTGACATCTCACTGGTAATATAGGGCTGGCATCTCACTGGTAATATAGGGCTGGCATCTCACTGGTAATATAGGGCTGGCATCTCACTGGTAATATAGGGCTGGTCATCTCACTGGTAATATAGGGCTGACATCTCACTGGTATTATAGGGCTGACATCTCACTGGTGGTATAGGGCTGACATCTCACTGGTGGTATAGGGCTGACATCTCACTGGTAATATATGGCTGACATCTCACTGGTATTATGGGGCTGACATCTCACTGGTATTATAGGGCTGACATCTCACTGGTGGTATAGGGCTGACATCTCATTGGTGGTATAGGGCTGACATCTCACTGGTGGTATAGGGCTGACATCTCACTGGTAATATAGGGCTGAAATCTCACTGGTGGTTTAGGGCTGACATCTCACTGGTAATATAGGGCTGGCATCTCACTGGTAATATAGGGCTGGTCATCTCACTGGTAATATAGGGCTGACATCTCACTGGTATTATAGGGCTGACATCTCACTGGTGGTATAGGGCTGACATCTCACTGCTGGTATCCGGCTGACATCTCACTGGTAATATAGGGCTGACATCTGACTGGTAATATAGGGCTGGCATCTCACTGGTAATATAGGGCTGGCATCTCACTGGTAATATAGGGCTGACATCTCACTGCTGGTATACGGCTGACATCTCACTGGTAATATAGGGCTGACATCTCACAGGTAATATAGGGCTGACATCTCACTGCTGGTATACGGCTGACGTCTCACTGGTGTATAGGACTGACATCTCACTGGTAATATAGGGCTGGCATCTCACTGGTCATATAGGGCTGACATCTCACTGGTAATATAGGGCTGACATCTCACAGGTAATATAGGGCTGAAATCTCACTGGTGGTTTAGGGCTGACATCTCACTGGTAATATAGGGCTGGCATCTCACTGGTAATATAGGGCTGGCATCTCACTGGTAATATAGGGCTGGCATCTCACTGGTAATATAGGGCTGGTCATCTCACTGGTAATATAGGGCTGGTCATCTCACTGGTAATATAGGGCTGACATCTCACTGGTGGTATAGGGCTGACATCTCACTGGTGGTATAGAGCTGACATCTCACTAGTAATATAGGGCTGACATCTCACTGGTGGTATAGGGCTGACATCTCACTGGTAATATAGGGCTGACATCTCACTGGTAATATAGGGCTGACATCTCACAGGTAATATAGGGCTGACATCTCACTGCTGGTATACGGCTGACGTCTCACTGGTGTATAGGACTGACATCTCACTGGTAATATAGGGCTGGCATCTCACTGGTCATATAGGGCTGGCATCTCACTGGTCATATAGGGCTGACATCTCACTGGTAATATAGGGCTGACATCTCACAGGTAATATAGGGCTGAAATCTCACTGGTGGTTTAGGGCTGACATCTCACTGGTAATATAGGGCTGGCATCTCACTGGTAATATAGGGCTGGCATCTCACTGGTAATATAGGGCTGGCATCTCACTGGTAATATAGGGCTGGTCATCTCACTGGTAATATAGGGCTGACATCTCACTGGTATTATAGGGCTGACATCTCACTGGTGGTATAGGGCTGACATCTCACTGGTGGTATAGGGCTGACATCTCACTGGTAATATATGGCTGACATCTCACTGGTATTATGGGGCTGACATCTCACTGGTATTATAGGGCTGACATCTCACTGGTGGTATAGGGCTGACATCTCATTGGTGGTATAGGGCTGACATCTCACTGGTGGTATAGGGCTGACATCTCACTGGTGGTATAGGGCTGACATCTCACTGGTGGTATAGGGCTGACATCTCACTGGTGGTATAGGGCTGACATCTCACTGGTGGTATAGGGCTGACATCTCACTGGTAATATAGGGCTGACATCTCACTGGTGGTATAGGGCTGACATCTCACTGGTGGTATAGGGCTGACATCTCACTGGTGGTATAGAGCTGACATCTCACTAGTAATATAGGGCTGACATCTCACTGGTGGTACAGAGCTGACATCTCACTGGTGGTCAAGAATGATGGGAGGATGTCTGGGTGGACAAGTGGGTAAGTAACCATGCTCATAGCTCTGTACCAAGCACACACAGTCTCTCTACTCACTCCCACCTCATGCAGAGACCTCAGCCTCTACAACGCAGCACAATAGTATTGTCTGTAGAGCAGCCTTGAGGTCCTCCTCTCATTGCTTCCAGGATTCGGAGAGATGTATTTAAAGCAATTAAGGAGTCATGTCAAGTTCATACTGATGCTGAAATGTGGTGAGATTTATTTAAATGTTTTCAGTAAACCATCCAGACATAGTTACTACCAGTGAGTGAGTGGTCTGATTTAAGGGAAGTTGATTTAAGGAAGTTCATAATAAAATATAACAATAGCAAACGGAGCTCTAGGGCACGGCAACATATTTTTTACACAGTCGGCTTGGGGATTCAAACCAGGAGCCATTTGATTACTGGCCCAATGTTTTTAACCGCTAAGCTACCTGCCGCACTTTTTCTACCAGTTGCCCTAAACCAATGTAGGCCACCTGGTAAATAACATCACACTGAAGTGGGAAAAGCACGTTGAAATGTTATTTTTCTTTTTTTATTTATACACATTTCCCTCATTGAGATAACATCACTTTTCCAAGTAAGACCTGGTCCAATAGCAGCAGGTGTCACGGCCGTCGTTGGAAGGAGACCAAGGTGCAGCGTGGTGAGCGTACATGTTCCTTTTATTTAAAATGTCGCCAACAAAACAACAAACGAAGACACAACCGTGAAGCTTACAGGGCTATAGTGCCACTAACAAAAGTCAACTACCCACACTGAAAGGAGGGGGGAAAAAAGGGCTACCTAAGTTTGATTCCCAATCAGAGACAACGATAGACCGCTGTCCCTGATTGAGAACCATACCCAGCCAAAACATAGAAATAAAGAAACATAGAAAACAAAACATAGAATGCCCACCCCACATCACACGCTGACCTAACTAAAAGAGAAATAAAACGGCTCTCTAAGGTCAGGGCGTGACAGCAGGGGGAACAACGTTTCAGACAAAACAACTTAAATAGACTAACACAACATTAAACAAAACTATAAACATACATACAGCACAACAAAAATATTTTACGTTAAAAACACAAAAGTCTTGACAAAAACAGCTGGCCTAAAAACAATTACATTCTTCTATGATATATACATCGATCAAGTGTTTAAACTCCACCAACGAAACAAGATCACAACATTTTTAAATGTTCAGGAGAGAATTCCAGGACCACGGAGCTAAGTAACTAAAACTATTTCTACTATGACCTGTTCTAATTTTTGGTTCTGTTAGAAGCAAATGAGAATGGGACCGTAATTTATATTTATTACCGACCTGACTAAAAAAGAACAGAGATAAAATGGCATTTTACCCAATATGGCCTTATAAATCAGTGTATACCAGTGTTTAAGCTAAGGCAAGGTCAATGACGACCAGCCAACAACGCTGTAGAGATCACAATGATGTGTTAGATGTGTTTGATTTATAATGAACCTGAAGGCTGCATGATACACAGAATCAAGTGCTCTCAGGGTACTGGTTGAGGCCTACATATACAGTTGAAGTCGGAAGTTTAAGTACACTTAGGTTGGAGTCATGAAAACTTGTTTTTCAACCACTCCACAAATTTCTTGTAAACAAACTATAGATTTGGCAAGTCGGTTAGGACATCAACTTTGTGCATGACAAGTAATTTTTCCAACAATTGTTTACAGACAGATTATTTCACGATATCACAATTCCAGTGGGTCAGAAGATTACATACACTAAGTTGACTGGGCCTTTAACAACTTGGAAAATTCCAGAAAATTATATCATGGCATTAGAAGCTTCTGATAGGCTAATTGACATAATTTGAGTCAATTGGAGGTGTACCTGTGGATGTATTTCAAGGCCTACCTTCAAACTCAGTGCCACTTTGCTTGACATCATGGGAAAATCAAAAGAAATCAGCCAAAAAAACATTGTAGACCTCCACAAGACTGGTTCATCCTTGGCAGCAATTTCCAAACACCTGAAGGTACCACGTTTATCCGTACAAACAATAGTACGTAAGTATAAACACGCTGGGACCACGCAGCCATCATACCGTTCAGGAAGGGGACGCATTCTGTCTCCTAGAGATGATCATACTTTGGTGAGAAAAGTGCAAATCAATCCCAGAACAACAGCAAAGGACCTTGTGAAGATGCTGGAGGAAACGGATACAAAAGTATCTATATCCACAGTAAAATTAGTCCTATATCGACATAAACTGAAAGGCCGCTCAGCAAGGAAGAAGCCACTGCTCCAAAACCGTCATAAAAAAGACAGACTACGGTTTGCAACTGCACATGGGGACAAAGATCGTACTTTTTGGATAATCCTCTGGTTTGATGTAACAAAATTATAACTGTTTGGCCATAATGACCATCGTTATGTTTGGAGGAAAAAGGGGGGGGCTTGCAAGGTGAAGAACACCATCCCAAACGTGAGGCACGGGGGTGGCAGCATCATGTTGTGGGGGTGCTTTGCTGCAGGAGGGACTAGTGCACTTCACAAAATAGATCATCAGGAAGGAAAAATATGTGGATATATTGAAGCAACATCTCAAGACATCAGTCAGGAAGTTAAAGCTTGCTCGCAAATGGGTCTTCCAAATGGACAATGACACCAAGCATACGTCCAAAGTTGTGGCAAAATGGCTTAAGGACAACAAAGTCAAGGTATTGGAGTGGCCATCACAAAGCCCTGACCTCAATCCTATAGAAGATTTTTGAGCAATCTGAAAACGTGTGTGCGAGCAAGGAGGCCTACAAACCTGACTCAGTTACACCAGCTCTGTCAGGAGGAATGGGCCAAAATTCACCCAACGTATTGTGGGAACTTGTTTAAGGCTACCCAAAATGTTTGACCCAAGTTAAACAATTTAAAGGCAATGCTACCAAATACTAATTGAGTATGTACACTTCTGACCCACTGGGAATGTGATGAAAGAAAAAAAAACTGCAATAAATCATTCTCTCTACTATTATTCTGACATTTCACATTCTTAAAATAAAGTAGTGATCCTAACTGACCTAAGACAGGGAATTTCTACTAGGATTAAATGTCAGATATTGTGAAACTGAGTTTAAATGTATTTGACTAAGGTGTATGTAAACTTCCGACTTCAACTTTATATAACATCACTAAAATCTAAAACCCCCAGTAATGTACATCATACCAGCTCCTTCCTGGCCTCAAAAGAAAAACAAGCCTTATGCCGGTAATAAAAACCTATTTTCAGCTTGAGCTTCCTTATCAAGTTCTCAAAATGCACAGTGAAGCTCAGCTTATCAACCCACACACCCAAATATGTGTACACTTTAACTTGCTCTATAGTATGTCCAGCCAATGTAGCAATGACATGATTAGTAACATGCCTGGCATTTGAAAATACCATGCATTTTGTTTTACCTGAATTTAGAACCAGCTTTAAATCATACAGATTTTGTTGTATGTTAAATGATCTTTGGGCATTTTCAAAAGCTAAAGATAAACTACTAACACTTGAATAAAGAACAATATCATCTGCATGAAAATGAACATCTGCTGTTTCAATAAGATCCCCAATGTGGTTGATATACAAAATGAACAACAGTGGGCCCAAAATTGAACCTTGCAGAACACCTGAGCACACCTCTATGGACTCAGATTTACAACCATCTGCCATTTCACATTGTGTACGATTTGGTAATTTATTAACCAATCTAGAGCACAAATCTAGATATAGGTCATTTATTAACCAATCTAGAGCATGACCAGTAATTCCACAACAATGTTGAAAATGTATACAGTGAACCACTTCAAAGCCACAGTAACGTTGGCAGTGGCAATGACAGCAAGCAAGTCTGTTCTACATGGTCTGCCAGCCAATGTCATTGTTCAAAGCTCAAGTGCAATTAGACATTAATGTGCCTTATCACTGATTCCAGAACAGATTCAGACGAGGCCGTGGAGATTAATCAAATGGTGTATGAGCTGACAGATCTGGGGCAGCGCCAGCAGCCCTTACTGTAAGACACTGATTATCATACCTTTTTTATTAGGGGGGAGACACTCTCTCAGAGACAGACAAGCCATATGAGGATCATGGAGGAGGGGGAGGAGGAATTCTGCTCCCAGTTATCCAGGGTGTTCTGTTGTGCTGCACCCCAGGCAGGTGTTGTGAAACGGCAGCCATGACAGGATAGTGGTGTGCTGCTCTGACTTGCACAGTAACAGGATTTTTTTATTGCGATAGACGTCAGCTAGCATACTGGTATGATTCAACGTGATGTCCCGTGCAGTAGGGAAAGGAAAGGGATAGGTCTACAGTATGTGTGGCAAACGGTGACTCACCATGACTAGTGGTGTTTTATGGATTACAGTTACTATGTGTAATGATATTAAAGTTAACTCTCACATGTATTTGCTTGTTACTTTGAGCCTCCTGGTAAGAGCATCTACAGAACAATGAGAGGCAGCAAGTAGCTGAATATAATATCTATTGTTTACAGGAAACTCATTCAACAATTTTAGATTTAAGTTGTGTGAAAATAGGACTGTGCAAAATGTCCAAACAGATCCGCAAGGTAGATGGATTATTTTAAATATGTTATTGGACCATAAACGGATTTGGCTCATTAATCTATAAGGTCCAAATAATGAAGAGGCGACTCTGGGATGCTGGCCTTCTAGGCAGAGATCCTCTGTCCAGTGTCTGAGTTCTTTTGCCCATCTTAATATTTAATTTTTATTGGCCAGTCTGAGATATGGCTTTTTCTTTGCAACTCTGCCTTGAAGGCCAACATCCCGGAGTCGCCTCTTCACTATTGATGTTGAGACTGGTGTTTTGCGGGTACTATTTAATGAAGCTGCCAGTTGAGGACTTGTGAAGCATCTGTTTCTCAAAGTAGAAACTCTAATGTACTTGTCCTCTTGCTCAGTTGTGCACCGGGGCCTCCCACTACTCTTTCTATCCTGGTTAGTTTGCGCTGTTCTAGTAAGGGAGTAGTACATAGCGTTGTATGAAATCTTCTGTTTCTTGGCAATTTCTCGCATGGAACAGCCTTCATTTCTCAGAACAAGAATAGACTGACGAGTTTCAGAAGAAAGGTCTTTGTTTCTGGCCATTTTGAGCCTGTAATCGAACCCTCAATTACTGATGATTCAAATACTCAACTAGTCTAAAGAATGCCAGTTGTATTGCTTCTTTAATTAGAACAACAGCTTCAGCTGTACATAATTGCAAAAGGGTTTTCTAATGATCAATTAGCCTTTTAAAATTATAAACTTGGATTAGCTAACACAACGTGCCATTGGAACACAGGAGTGACGGTTGCTGATAATGGGCCTCTGTATGCCTATGTAGATATTCCATAAAAATAATCTGCCATTTCCAGCTACAATAGTCATTTACAACATTAACAATGTCTACACTGTATTTCTGATCGATTTTATGTTATTTTAATGGGGAAAAAAGTGTTTTTCTTTCAAAACAAGGACATTTCTAAGTGACCCCAAACTTTTGAACGGTAGTGTACAGAATTTACATGTGGGCGAGGATATTGGATATTTTATCAAAGCCTATTAGATAAACTTGTTTTTAACCAGGACAGAAAAAATTATAACTGACTTTTCCAGCATAACATAGGTACAGCAGACCCCTTATTGTATGGGACACTTCTTTGGGATAGGGGGCAGTATTTTCACGTCCGGGTGAAAAGCGTACCCAAAGTAAACTGCCTGTTACTCAAGCCCAGAAGCTAGGATATGCATATAATTGGTAGATTAGATAGAAAACACTAAAGTTTCTAAAACTGTTAAAATGATGTATGTGAGTGTAACAGAACTGATGTGGCAGGTGAAACCCTGAGGACAAACCATCCCCCCCAAAAGAAATTCAGCTTTCCACTCTTTTCAATGGCTCGTACTATAAATATCAGCCCAAGTCCTCCCAAATTGCAGTACCTAGGGCTTCCACTAGATGTCAACAGTCTTTAGAAAGAGTGTCAAGCTGGTGTTTGGAAAAATAACCCAGATATTGTAGTTTATCTAGGTGGCTCCCATTTTGGCTGTAGTGTTTCCAAGCGCGTGGAAGAAAGCGCGTTCTTTCTTATTTATCTCCGGTAATGAACATACTATTCTCCGTCTTAAATGTAATTGTTTATTTGCATATTAGGATACCTAAGGTTTGATTATAAACGTTGTTTGACTTGTTTGGAAAAGTTTATTAGTAACGTTTGGGATTCATTTCGTATGCATTTTGATGGAGGGAAACTAGATGGATTATTGACTGAAGCGCGCCAGCTAAACTGAGTTTTTATGGATATAAAGAAGGACATTATCGAACAAAAGGACCATTTGTGATGTAACTGGGACCTTTTGGAGTGCCAACAGAAGAAGATCATCAAAGGTAAGGCATTTTTTTATATTGTTATTTCTGACTTTCGTGTCGCACCTGCCTGGTTGAAATATGTTTTTCATGTGTTGGTATGTGGGGCGCTGTCCTCAGATAATCGCATGGTTTGCTTTCGCCGTAAAGCCTTTTTGAAAACTGACACGGCGGCTGGATTAAAGACCAACATTGGTTTAAGAAAATTGTGATAAATAACAAAGTTTAATTTAATGACAAAAAAATTGACAGCTGTGCCATACAGGTTGCAAAATAGTTGGGAAGAGATTTTCAATGTTTCGATTCCATTGCACATGGTTTATGAACTGATACACAAAACAACGCCAGATTCAAAATTTAGATTTTTTTTATTTCAATAATTATACTAAATATTTGCAAGGAATATAATTATATACAGTGCATTCGGAAAGGATTCAGACCCCTTGACTTTTTCCACATTTTGTTACATTACAGCCTTATTCTAAAATGTCTACACACAATACCCCATAATGACAAAGCAAAAACAAGTTTAGATTTCTTTTGCAAATTGATCAAAAATAATCAACTGAATTAGTACACTACAGAGGGTATGCGTACGGCCCAGTACATCACTGGGGCCAAGCTTCCTGCCTTCCAGGACCTCTATACCAGGCGGTGTCAGAGAAAGACCCTAAAAATTGCCAAAGACTCCAGCCATCCTAGTCATAGACTCTTCTCTCTGCTACGCATGGCAAGCGGAGTACCGGAGCACCAAGTCTAGATCCAAAAGGCTTCTTAACAGCTTCTACCCCCAAGTCATAAGAGTTCTGAACAGCTAATCAAATGGCTACGCGGACTATTTGCATTGCCCCCCCCCCACACACATTTACGCTGCTGCTACTTTGTCTACTCTGTCACTTTACCTCTACCTACATGTACATATTACCTCAAATAACCTGTGCCCCCGCACATTTACTCTGTACTGCACATTTATTATTTTAGTAAATACTTTAACACAAATTTTTCTTAAAACTGCATTGGTGGTTAGGGGCTTGTAAGTAAGAATTCACCTGTTGTATTCGGCGCATGTGACAAATAAAATTTGATTTCATTTGAGTGGCCAGACGAAAGCCACTCCTCAGTAAAAGGCACATAACAGCCCACTTGGAGTGTGTCATAATGCACCTAAAGGACTCTCAGACTATGAGAAACAAGATTCTCTTTGGCCTGAATGCCAGATTCCTGAATTCCTCACATCTGGAGGAAAACTGGCAACATCCCTACAGTGAAGCATGGTGGTGGCAGCGTCATGCTGTGGGGATGTTTTTCGGTGGCAGAGACTAGGATTGATTGAGGGATTGAGTCAGGATTGAGGGAATGATGAACGGAACAAAATACAGAGAGATCCTTGATGGAAACCTGCTCTAGAGCGCTCAGGACCTCAGACTGGAGTGAAGGTTCACCTTCCAACAGCACAATGACTCTAAGCACACAGCCAAGACAATGCAGGAATGGCTTTGGAACAAGTCTCTGAATGTCCTTGAATGGCCCAGCCAGAGCCCGAACTTGAACCTGATTGAACATCTCTGGAGAGATCTGAAAATAGCTGTGCAGAGACACTCCCCATCAAACCTGACAGAGCTTGAGAGGATCTGCAAAGAAGAATGGGAGAAACTCCTAGAATACAGGTGTGCCAAGCTTGTGGTGTCATACCCAAGAAGACTCAAGGCTGTAATCGCTGCCAAAAGTGCTTCAACAAAGTACTGAGGAAATGGTCTGAATACTTATGTAAATGTGATAATTCAGTTTATTATTTTTAATAGATTTGCAAAAATGTCTAAAAACCTGTTTATATACATATGGGGACTACAACCATCCCTGCTCTGCAGATTTTGCTGTGAAGAGACAGAATCATTAGATCATTTGTTTTGGTAAAGTCCATATGAAGCATGTTTTTGGTCGCAGGTTGAGGAATGGCTGAAGAATTGCAACATTTACCTGGAGTTAACTCTGCAAATAGCACTGCTGGTAGATCTGAAAAGTCATAGTCAATTGATCAATAATATAACAATAGTCTTAGCAAGAATGTTATCTTTCATTTACAATTTGTAGAAACTATGAGAAAAGAAAGGTTCAGAACCATCAAAACTGGATGGTGTTCAGAGAAAGATGCGAGGGGTTGAGAGGAGCTGAGTGGGACATAAAAATAAAAAGATAACTAATGTAAAATATACTGTGTCCGTTCAGAGCTTTTGTGAAATATCACGTGACAGTTGAAAAAGATATGGCAAATAGGTCTTCAGAGAAAGGTGGGAGAGGTTGAGGGTAGCTGAAGAATGTGACTAAAAACAAACAAAGGATAACTAACGTAAAATAGACTGTGTCCGTAAAATGTATATACTATGCACATATACGCTGGAAGTAGAAGCCCAAGTGTTGTTGTCCATTAGTTCACTCCAATTATGGGAGGGGTGGTAGGGTTAGGGGACAATAATAAAGGAAAATATATTAAAATATATATATTCATATAAAACATTTGGGGGATTGGAAATGATGCAGACAATTACATTGATAGAAGCCACAATCTATTTTCAATATTAAAGCTGATCCACCCCCTAAAAAAAAAAAAGTAATCAGCATTTCAATACCACACCCTATGATGTGGTGGCCATGTACGTACTTGCAGAGCAGCAACAGCCAGCCAGCAAGGCAGCCAGGCAGACAGGCCCAGCACAGGGAGGAGGTTAGCTGCTATCCCACCATGTGTTGTCAGTCAATTTATTACATTTACATTTACATTTAAGTCATTTATCCTTTGTTTACCTTCCGATTTCCAGCAACCCATTTAACGCAGCAACACCACCCTCCTTCTTATCAACCCAGTGGTGTCTAATCCCCAAATGTGGAAAAGCAGCAGAGATGAACTATTACAGTACGACATCTCACTGACAGACATGAGAACATCTAGCCTCCCATTTAATGTGGCTAGTTAGGTATGGTGGGGTTTATAATGGAGAGGGGGGTTGGTGGGGTTTATAATGGAGAGGGGGGTTGGTGTGGTTTATTATGGAGGGGGTTGGTGTGGCTTATTTTGGAAAGGGGGTTGGTGTGGTTTACTATGGAGAGGGCCGTTGGTGTGGTTAATTATGAAGAGAGGCGTTGGTGTGGTTAATTATGAAGAGGGGGGTTGGTGGGGTTAATTATGGAGAGGGAGTTGGTGGGGTGAGGAGGCTAGTTAGTTATGATGGGGTTTATTATGGGGAGGGGGGTTGTTGGGGTTTATTATGAAGAGGGAGGTTGGTGGGGTTAATTATGGAGAGGGAGTTGGTGGGGTGAGGAGGCTAGTTAGTTATGGTGGGGTTTAATATGGAGAGGGGGGTTGGTGGGGTTTATTATGAAGAGGGGGGTTGGTGGGGTTAATTATGGAGAGGGAGTTGGTGGGGTGAGGAGGCTAGTTAGTTATGGTGGGGTTTAATATGGAGAGGGGGGTTGGTGGGGTTTATTATGAAGAGGGAGGTTGGTGGGGTTAATTATGGAGAGGGAGTTGGTGGGTGAGGAGGCTAGTTAGTTTAATATGGAGAGGGGGTTGGAGGGTTTATTATGAAGAGGGAGGTTGGTGGGGTTAATTATGGAGAGGGAGTTGGTGGGGTGAGGAGGCTAGTTAGTTATGGTGGGGTTTAATATGGAGAGGGGGGTTGGTGGGGTTTATTATGAAGAGGGAGGTTGGTGGGGTTAATTATGGAGAGGGAGTTGGTGGGTGAGGAGGCTAGTTAGTTTAATATGGAGAGGGGGTTGGAGGGTTTATTATGAAGAGGGAGGTTGGTGGGGTTAATTATGGAGAGGGAGTTGGTGGGGTGAGGAGGCTAGTTAGTTATGGTGGGGTTTATTATGGAGAGGGGGGTTGGTGTGGTTAATTATGGAGAGGGGGTTGGAGGGGTTTATTATGGAGAGGGGGGTTGGTGTGGTTAATTATGGAGAGGGGGTTGGAGGGGTTTATTATGGAGAGGGGGGTTGGTGTGGTTTATTATGGAGAGGGGGGTTGGTGTGGTTAATTATGGAGGGGGGGGTTGGTGGGGTTAATTATGGAGAGGGAGTTGGTGGGGCGAGGAGGCTAGTTAGTTATGGTGGGGTTTATTATGGAGAGGGGGGTTGGAGGGGTTTATTATGGAGAGGGGGTTGGTGGGGTTAATTATGGAGAGGGAGTTGGTGGGGTGAGGAGGCTAGTTAGTTATGGTGGGGTTTATTATGGAGAGGGGGGTTGGAGGGGTTTATCATGGAGAGGGGGGTTGGTGTGGTTAATTATGAAGAGGGGGTTGGTGGGGTTAATTATGGAGAGGGAGTTGGTGGGGTGAGGAGGCTAGTTAGTTATGGTGGGGTTTATTATGGAGAAGGGGGTTGGTGGGGTTTATTATGGGGAGGGGGTTGGTGTGGTTTATTGTGAAGAGGGGGGTTGGTGTGGTTTATTATGGAGAGGGGGTTGGAGGGGTTTATTATGGAGAGGGGGTTGGTGGGGTTTAATATGGAGAGGGGGTTGGAGGGGTTTATTATGGAGAGGGGGGTTGGCGTGGTTAATTATGGAGAGGGGGTTGGAGGGGTTTATTATGGAGAGGGGGGTTGGTGTGGTTTTATAATGGAGAGGGGGGTTGGTGTGGTTAATTATGGAGAGGGGGGTTGGTGGGGTTTATTATGGAGAGGGGGGGTTGGAGGGGTTTATTATGGGGAGGGGGTTGGTGTGGTTAATTATGGAGAGGGGGGTTGGTGGCGTTTAATATGGAGAGGGGGTTGGCGGGGTTTATTATGAAGAGGGGGTAGGTGGGGTTTATTATGAAGAGGGGGTAGGTGGGGTTAATTATGGAGAGGGAGGGGGTAGGTGGGGTTAATTATGGAGAGGGAGGTTGGTGGGGTTAATTATGGAGAGGGAGTTGGTGGGGTGAGGAGGCTAGTTAGTTATGGTGGGGTTTAATATGGAGGGGGTTGGTGGGGTTTAATATGAAGAGGGAGGGTTGTTGGGGTTTGTTATGGAGAGGGGGGTTGGTGGTGTTTATTATGGAGAGGGGGGTTGGTGGGGTTTATTATGAAGAGGGAGGTTGGTGGGGTTAATTATGGAGAAGGAGTTGGTGGGGTGAGGAGGCTAGTTAGTTATGGTGGGGTTTATTATGGAGAGGGGAGTTGGTGTGGTTTATTATGAAGGGGGATTGGTGGGGTTAATTATAGAGAGGGAGTTGGTGGGGTTTGGAGGCAAGTTAGTTACGGTGGGGTTTATTATGAAGAGGGGGGTTGGTGGGGTTTATTATGAAGAGGGGGGTTGGTTAGCTAGTTAGCGGGGTGCGCGCTAATAGCGTTTCAAACGTCACTCGCTCTGAGACTTGGAGTAGTTGTTCCCCTTGCTCTGCATGGGTAACGCTGCTTCGAGGATGGCTGTTGTCGATGTGTTCGAGCCCAGGGAGGAGCAAGGAGAGGGATGGAAGCTATACTGTTACACTGGCAATACTAAAGTGCCTATAAGAACATCCAATAGTCAAAGGTATATGAAATACAAACGGTATAGAGAGAAATAGTCCTATAATTCCTATAATAACTACAACCTAAAACTTCTTACCTGGGAATATTGAAGACTCATGTTAAAAGGAACCACCAGCTTTCATATGTTCTCATGTTCTGAGCAAGGAACTTTAACGTTAGCTTTCTTACATGGCACATATTGCACTTTTACTTTCTTCTCCAACACTTTTTTTTTGCATTATTTAAACCAAATTGAACATGTTTCATTATTTATTTGACGCTAAATTGATTTTATTGATGTATTATATTAAGTTAAAATAAGTGTTCATTCAGTATTGTTGTAATTGTCATTGTCATTATTACAAATACATTTTAAAAATCGGCCGATTAATCGGTATCGACTTTTTTTTGTCCTCCAATAATTGGTATCGGCGTTGAAAAATCATAATCGGTCGACCTCTAGTCAGAACCGTCCAGAGTAGTGATGCTGAACGGGCGGGCAGGTGCGGGCAGCAATCGGTTGAAGAGCATGCATTTAGTTTTACTTGCATTTAAGAGCAGTTGGACCCCACAGAATGAGAGATGTATGGCATTGAAGCTTGTTTGGAGGTTTGTTAACACAGTGTCCAAAGAAGGGCCAGAAGTATACAGAACGGTGTCATCTGCGTAGAGGTGGATCAGAGAATCACCAGCAGCAAGAGCGACATCATTGAAGTATACAGAGAAAAGAGTGGGCCCGAGAATTGAACCCTGTGGCACCCCCATAGAGACTGCCAGAGGTCTGGACAACAGGCCCTCTGATTTGACACACTGAACTCTATCTGAGAAGTAGTTGGTGAACCAACAGGCGAGACAGAACGTGGTGATTGACAGAGTCAAAAGCCTTGGCCAGGTCAATGAATACGGCTGCAAAGTATTGTCTCTTATCGATGGTGGTAATGATATCGTTTAGGACCTTGAGCATGGCTGAGGTGCACCCATGACCAGCTCGGAAACCAGATTGCATAGCGGAGAAGGTACGGTGGGATTCGAAATGGTCGGTGATCTGTTTGTTAACTTGGACAGAATGGCATTTCAAAGACCTTAGAAAGGCAGGACAGGATAGATATATGTCTGCAGCAGTTTGGGTCTAGAGTGCTTCCCCCTTTGAAGAGGGGGATGGCCGCGGCAGCTTTCCAATCTTTGGGGATCTCAGACGATACGAAAGAGAGGTTGAACAGGCTAATAATAGGGGTTTAAACCATTTTTTTAATGTATATTTTTTTACATTTTACCCCTTTTTCTCCACCTTTTCGTGGTATCCAATTGTTGTAGTAGCTACTATCTTGTCTCATTGCTACAACTCCCGTACGGGCTCGGGAGAGACTAAGGTTGAAAGTCATGCGTCCTCCGATACATAACCCAACCAGCCGTACTGCTTCTTAACACAGCGCGCATCCAACCCGGAAGCCAGCCGCACCAATGTGTCGGAGGGTACACCGTGCACCTGGCAACCTTGGTTAGCGCGCACTGCGCCCGGCCCGCCACAGGATTCGCTGGTGCGCGATGAGACAAGGACATCCCTACCGACCAAGCCCTCCCTAACCCGGACGACGCTAGGCCAATTGTGCGTCGCCCCACGGACCTCCCGGTCGCGACCTGTTACGACAGAGCCTGGGCGCGAACCCAGGGACCCGGGAGGCCTGGTTTGAACAATTTCAAAGGATAATTTTAGAAAGCGAGGGTCCAGATTGTCTAGTCCGGGTGATTTGTTGGGGTCTAGATTTTGCAGCTCTTTCAGAACATCAGCTATCTGGATTTGGGTGAAGGAGAAATGGGGGAGGCTTGGGCATGTTGCTGTGGGGGGTGCAGGGCTGTTGACCGGGGTAGGGGTAGCCAGGTGGAAAGCATGGCCAGCCGTAGAAAAATGCTTATTGAAATGTTCGATTATCGTGGATTTATCGGTGGTGACAGTGTTTCCTAGCCTCAGTGCAATAATCAGCTGGTAGGAGGGGCTCTTATTCTCCATGTACTTTACAGTGTCCCAGCACTTTTTGGAGTTTGTGCTACAGGATGCAAATTACTGTTTGAAAAAGCTAGCCTTAGCTTTCCTAACTGCCTGGTATATTGGTTCCTAACTTCCCTGAACAGTTGCATATCGCGGGGGCTATTCGATTCTAATGCAGTACGCCACAGGATGTTTTTGTGCTGGTCAAGGGCAGTCAGGTCTGGAGTGAACAAAGGGCTATATCTGTTCCTGGTTCTACATTTTTTTAAATGGTGAGGAAAGCACTTTAAAAGAATAAAGTCCTGTTATCTGACCTGCTGTGAAATGCTGCTGCTGAAATGATAGGAGAGTGATTCACAACATAAACCCTAGAACACTCTTACTCACACACCTCTATTGGGTAATTGCATGTAATGGGGGCATTAGAGAAAAATGTCCACAAGCTTGATCCGTAGCAGACTGTGCAGCCAAAAGGTTACAATAAACAGATCAGAGCATCAGGAATCAGAGGAATTCAAACTAAATATCCAACTCTAACCACAATCCCTACATATGGGACCGTGTGGACTCACTGTGGAGTAAAGGAAACTCAATCTCATTCAGCCCCCGGGAGACAAAAAAGCATTCCATTCCATCCTTTCACTCTAAGTTGTTTCTATTCTGAGGAGCCTTAAAGTAAATTAGAGTAACACAATGTATTCCTACCTGCTAATAGATGGTGAGGTTGAATAGACTGGTTAGTGTTGTATAAGGCTACTCTGAAACTACTGCTGTGTTACAGGCTTGGGTGTGTTTGTGACTCATGCCATCTGTGATGGAGCAGGAGGTCCACACACACGCACACACACGCAAACGCACACACACAGCAGTAGTCAACATGCAGGAGGCAAGGTAGACGATTGCATGACATTTCTATCAGCTAGCTGCTGACAGGCAGAAATTCTTGTTGTTCTACTGGTCATTACACTGTCATTACTCTCCATCAATCAGCCTGTAGACCACCAAATCAACCCTTCATCCATCCCTCCATCCTTCCTCCCTCATTTAGGCCTGATGAACCAGTGTGTGGGCTGGTCTCTTCAATGCCCGGCGTACAGATCAGAGAGAGGGCTGACGGGAATGCTGCGAGCACAGAGGAGCCATTCTGTGTCTGCCGTAAGGATCACCGCAGGTCAGCAGCCAGGGCCAAAACAAGGCCTTGTACCCGGGACACAGAGGGGGGGACAGAATAATGTATGCATGCATCACATGAGCAACATGTTAATGGAGAGCTCCGTCTGTCTGTGTCTGAGAGTGGACTGTTCCATGATGCCACAGAGAGGGGGTGTCAGAGAGAATGTATGCATGCATCACATGAGCAACATGTTAATGGAGAGCTCCGTCTGTCTGTGTCTGAGAGTGGACTGTTCCATGATGCCACAGAGAGGGGGTGTCAGAGAGAATGTATGCATGCATCACATGAGCAACATGTTAATGGAGAGCTCCGTCTGTCTGTGTCTGAGAGTGGACTGTTCCATGATGCCACAGAGAGGGGGTGTCAGAGAGAATGTCCATTGGGAGTTAATGAGGCGGGGGGTTTCCAGGGAAGGCCTCGGCCTAAGTCCTAGGGAGGGAGGAGACTGAGGGGGTTGGGGGATAGACAGGATGGGTAGGGTCTGATTGCAGCCAGCCAGTCGGCCCGTCACAGGGGGACCAGGGGCCAGGGGAATATATTCTCATGACATGGATGAAAGGTCCATCCTGGGAGGAAGCAATGTCTGCTCTAACGAGACTGGAGGCAAGAGCCACAGACTGACCTGGGGCCACTGGGGGCATGGCTGCTCTCCACTCCGCTCCCGGCCTTTCTCTCCCTCTTCCTCCACACACTTCCCCTCTTAATTGAGAGCTTTGTGAATGAAACAACAGGTGGCACAAACATCCAGGGAATGAGGAAGGAAGTCAATGTACTCATGCTGCCAGAAGGAGTCAAAGATGGTGGTGGGTCAGTTGGCAAAGATAGTGGGGTGAGGTTATGGTCACAATCTAACAAATCTAACAAAAGCTTTATCTGGATGGTCTCACAAGTGAGACCCAGTGACTGGGTTAGAGAACGGTTTGAGGCCAAGGTTTCAACACTAAATTATTTGGGTTAAATGCATGACTGATTTACTCAGTCAGCTGTTTGCATTCTATCTCCAACTCTGTTGTTCTACATACCAGACATCAAAAAACGTATTCTCTTTCACTCCTTCACTCACTCCCTTCTCCTCCCCCTTCTCCTCCTTTGCATAACAATCTCCAGGGACTGGGTCAGGAAGTGTCATGTTTGTACCAAAAGCAGATTCCATAAATACCAGAGAGGAACTTCAGGGAGAAGCCTGCTGACCTACTTCCTCCCAGTCATTCGGTAAGACCAGACGGTTGACTGGTGGATAGAGGCAAAGAAGTTTGAACTCCTACCTGGCTGTGGTAGTTAACGGTACAATCTACAATACTGATGTTCAATGGTAATTTACTGTAAATGAATCAAACCCATTGATTCTGAAATGTAGGATTGTCTTTTTAACCGCCCCTATGGAACAGCCAGGACTCTCTCACAGCCTCCGCTCCTGCCTATCTCTCTCACAGCCTCCGCTCCTTCGAACTCTCTCACAGCCTCCCCTCCTTCCGATCTCTCTCACAGCCTCCGCTCCTTCCTATCTCTCTCACAGCCTCCGCTCCTTCGAACTCTCTCACAGCCTCCCCTCCTTCCTATCTCTCTAACAGCCTCCGCTCCTGCCTATCTCTCTCACAGCCTCCGCTCCTTCGAACTCTCTCACAGCCTCCCCTCCTTCCGATCTCTCTCACAGCCTCCGCTCCTTCCTATCTCTCTCACAGCCTCCGCTCCTGCCTATCTCTCTCACAGCCTCCGCTCCTTCGAACTCTCTCACAGCCTCCCCTCCTTCCGATCTCTCTCACAGCCTCCGCTCCTTCCTATCTCTCTCACAGCCTCCGCTCCTGCCTATCTCTCTCACAGCCTCCGCTCCTGCCTATCTCTCTCACAGCCTCCGCTCCTGCCTATCTCTCTCACAGCCTCCGCTCCTTCGAACTCTCTCACAGCCTCCCCTCCTTCCGATCTCTCTCACAGCCTCCGCTCCTTCCTATCTCTCTCACAGCCTCCGCTCCTTCCTATCTCTCTCACAGCCTCCGCTCCTTCCTATCTCTCTCACAGCCTCCCCTCCTTCCTATCTCTCTCACAGCCTCCACTCCTTCCTATCTCTCTCACAGCCTCCGCTCCTTCCTATCTCTCTCACAGCCTCCGCTCCTGCCTATCTCTCTCACAGCCTCCGCTCCTTCGAACTCTCTCACAGCCTCCCCTCCTTCCGATCTCTCTCACAGCCTCCGCTCCTGCCTATCTCTCTCACAGCCTCCGCTCCTTCGAACTCTCTCACAGCCTCCCCTCCTTCCGATCTCTCTCACAGCCTCCGCTCCTTCCTATCTCTCTCACAGCCTCCGCTCCTTCCTATCTCTCTCACAGCCTCCGCTCCTTCCTATCTCTCTCACAGCCTCCCCTCCTTCCTATCTCTCTCACAGCCTCCACTCCTTCCTATCTCTCTCACAGCCTCCGCTCCTTCCTATCTCTCTCACAGCCTCCGCTCCTGCCTATCTCTCTCACAGCCTCCGCTCCTTCGAACTCTCTCACAGCCTCCCCTCCTTCCGATCTCTCTCACAGCCTCCGCTCCTGCCTATCTCTCTCACAGCCTCCGCTCCTTCGAACTCTCTCACAGCCTCCCCTCCTTCCGATCTCTCTCACAGCCTCCGCTCCTTCCTATCTCTCTCACAGCCTCCGCTCCTTCCTATCTCTCTCACAGCCTCCGCTCCTTCCTATCTCTCTCACAGCCTCCCCTCCTTCCTATCTCTCTCAGAGCCTCCGCTCCTTCCTATCTCTCTCACAGCCTCCGTTCCTTCCTATCTCTCTCACAGCCTCTGTTCCTTCCTATCTATCTCACAGCCTCCCCTCCTTCCTATCTCTCTCACAGCCAACGCTCCTTCCTATCTCTCTCACAGCCTCCGCTCCTTCCTATCTCTCTCACAGCCTCCGTTCCTTCCTATCTCTCTCACATCCTCCCCTCCTTCCTATCTCTCTCACAGCCTCCGCTCCTTCCTATCTCTCTCACATCCTCCCCTCCTTCCTATCTCTCTCACAGCCTCCCCTCCTTCCTATCTCTCTCACAGCCTCCACTCCTTCCTATCTCTCTCACAGCCTCCGCTCCTTCCTATCTCTCTCACAGCCTCCGCTCCTGCCTATCTCTCTCACAGCCTCCGCTCCTTCGAACTCTCTCACAGCCTCCCCTCCTTCCGATCTCTCTCACAGCCTCCGCTCCTGCCTATCTCTCTCACAGCCTCCGCTCCTTCGAACTCTCTCACAGCCTCCCCTCCTTCCGATCTCTCTCACAGCCTCCGCTCCTTCCTATCTCTCTCACAGCCTCCGCTCCTTCCTATCTCTCTCACAGCCTCCGCTCCTTCCTATCTCTCTCACAGCCTCCCCTCCTTCCTATCTCTCTCACAGCCTCCACTCCTTCCTATCTCTCTCACAGCCTCCGCTCCTTCCTATCTCTCTCACAGCCTCCGCTCCTGCCTATCTCTCTCACAGCCTCCGCTCCTTCGAACTCTCTCACAGCCTCCCCTCCTTCCGATCTCTCTCACAGCCTCCGCTCCTGCCTATCTCTCTCACAGCCTCCGCTCCTTCGAACTCTCTCACAGCCTCCCCTCCTTCCGATCTCTCTCACAGCCTCCGCTCCTTCCTATCTCTCTCACAGCCTCCGCTCCTTCCTATCTCTCTCACAGCCTCCGCTCCTTCCTATCTCTCTCACAGCCTCCCCTCCTTCCTATCTCTCTCAGAGCCTCCGCTCCTTCCTATCTCTCTCACAGCCTCCGTTCCTTCCTATCTCTCTCACAGCCTCTGTTCCTTCCTATCTATCTCACAGCCTCCCCTCCTTCCTATCTCTCTCACAGCCAACGCTCCTTCCTATCTCTCTCACAGCCTCCGCTCCTTCCTATCTCTCTCACAGCCTCCGTTCCTTCCTATCTCTCTCACATCCTCCCCTCCTTCCTATCTCTCTCACAGCCTCCGCTCCTTCCTATCTCTCTCACATCCTCCCCTCCTTCCTATCTCCCTCACAGCCTCCCCTCCTTACTATCTCTCTCACAGCCTCCGCTCCTTCCTATCTCTCTCACAGCCTCCGCTCCTTCCTATCTCTCTCACAGCCTCCGCTCCTTCCTATCTCTCTCACAGCCTCCGCTCCTTCCTATCTCTCTCACAGCCTCCCCTCCTTCCTATCTCTCTCAGAGCCTCCGCTCCTTCCTATCTCTCTCACAGCCTCCCCTCCCCTCCTTCCTATCTCTCTCACAGCCTCCCCTCCTTCCTATCTCTCTCACAGCCTCCCCTCCCCTCCTTCCTATCTCTCTCACAGCCTCCCCTCCTTCCTATCTCTCTCACAGCCTCTCCTCCTTCCTCTCTCCCCCATTTCTACTCCTACTGCTAGACCAAAAGCATAAACGCAATGACTTCAAAAAGCTAACTCTCTCTGGCCCCTGAGGATTTACAAGCCAAGATGTGTTCCCATGCATCTCCACGCTGATCTGATGTACAGTACAGTCCCTGGAGAGGATTTACAATCCTGTTATGTGTTTTTAATTTCTGAGAATATATGCATTATACAAATCAATGTCATATGTGTAAGGGTATAGACTTACAGCGGTATTATTCCACTATATTTCATGTGAGAACACGAATGCCTCAAATAGTTCCTTCATAAGTGAATTATTATGTGCGGTAGAGAGGGAGTTTTCAGAAAGTGCAGAGTTTTCAGAAGGAGTCTGTATCTCTCCCGTGATGGAGGCAGTTGGTTTCACATTGCTGTTCTGTTAGTCAGGCCTGAAGCGCTCATTTCCATGGAATCCTTGTGTAACCTGCATGGGCAGCTACATGTCAGACATACTCTATTCAGACTCTCCTCTCCTCCCACACATCAGGACTAGTTCTACTGTAGAACAGGGGGCGTCTAGCCCAAGAGTTAGGCTATGTACAGTACACCAGTACAGAGAGGTATAGTAGTGATCCAAAGCAGACTGTGTCTCAATACTCGCATTTCTCCTCCTGATCTCCTCTGTCTTTGTCTGTGTGCAAATATGTTGCCATCACCGATTATCACCTATTCAGAGGCTATGAAGGAAAGCCCGTGTTAGACCAATCAGAGCATCACTTTACAAGTTCCGTTATGGTTCTGGGACCAGATAACTAGTCAATGGAGCAGGAAGAGTACAGTACAGTCCAGTTTACAACACACACTACACAGACACTGACCCAAGGAGGTACAGTACTGTACTGCACAGCCCTTGAACCATGAATCAATCTGGCTGCCAGTTCCTGTGGCAGGCTTTCCTGTCCAATCTCTATTGCTTCCTCCTATGCACGCTTGGGCCCAACACACCCCATGCAGCTGTATTAACACACACACACACACTTTCCCAAAGGTTTAATAGCGGTAAAACCGGGGAGCTTCATTTGTAAGTGTGAAGTTGTAAGGTGACCCATTTCTGATACGTCCCCACCATTCAGGAACGGTGCCAGGAGGCAAGCTGTGATATCACGAGTAGGATTACACTTCCAGAGGCAGGGAGGTTGTAGGGGGTTCATAACACAATCTCTGAATTAAGCCTAAAGGTCATATTTTGATAGTGTAGTTAGCATACTGATATAGCTGGCTATAGAATCTTTCCTACTAATGAGGACTGGTGTTACAACACACTTCAGAATAATGGTATTAAGACTTAACTTGAGCTCGGTGCCAAATTAACCAGAGCGCTATACAAGTTCATGACCTCGAGCTCAGTGGGAGGCACTCTCTAAGTACTAAGCATGATGGGAGCAATGAGGCAAAGAGGAGTGAGTTCATATCATGTCCTTCACACAGACTCAGAGCTCACAGCAGCCCTGTCAACAACTCACGCTGGCACCAAGGGGAAAATACTACAGGCAGGATATACTGAAGGTCTCTCTACCTCCAGGGAGAAAAGAAGGGGAAAATACTACAGGCAGGATATACTGAAGGTCTCTCTACCTCCAGGGAGAAAAGAAGGGGAAAATACTACAGGCAGGATATACTGAAGGTCTCTCTACCTCCAGGGAGAAAAGAAGGGGAAAATACTACAGGCAGGATATACTGAAGGTCTCTCTACCTCCAGGGAGAAAAGAAGGGGAAAATACTACAGGCAGGATATACTGAAGGTCTCTCTACCTCCAGGGAGAAAAGAAGGGGAAAATACTACAGGCAGGATATACTGAAGGTCTCTCTACCTCCAGGGAGAAAAGAAGGGGAAATACTGCAGGCAGGATATACTGAAGGTCTCTCTACCTCCAGGGAGAAAAGAAGGGGAAAATACTGCAGGCAGGATATACTGAAGGTCTCTCTACCTCCAGGGAGAAAAGAAGGGGAAAATACTGCAGGCAGGATATACTGAAGGTCTCTCTACCTCCAGGGAGAAAAGAAGGGGAAAATACTGCAGGCAGGATATACTGAAGGTCTCTCTACCTCCAGGGAGAAAAGAAGGGGAAAATACTGCAGGCAGGATATACTGAAGGTCTCTCTACCTCCAGGGAGAAAAGAAGGGGAAAATACTGCAGGCAGGATATACTGAAGGTCTCTCTACCTCCAGGGAGAAAAGAAGGGGAAAATACTACAGGCAGGATATACTGAAGGTCTCTCTACCTCCAGGGAGAAAAGAAGGGGAAAATACTACAGGCAGGATATACTGAAGGTCTCTCTACCTCCAGGGAGAAAAGAAGGGGAAAATACTACAGGCAGGATATACTGAAGGTCTCTCTACCTCCAGGGAGAAAAGAAGGGGAAAATACCAAGTCAGATTTCTGGATTTGTTATCATCCAGTCAACCAGTCAGTACTGTGGCATAAGTCTCTTTTTAAGTGGAATGAAAAACACAAGAAAGTCACTTTCCAACTATGGGTTGTTATTGGAGCTCAGTCAGTGTTTAGGTGGGTGTAGGGAAAGCGGGGGGGGGGTCTGGAAAAAGTATGTTTGAGTTCCAAAATGTTGAGAAGGTTTAGATAAAATGGGAGCCAATTAAATCAGGATTGCTTCCTGAACGGAGTCAAATAACATGTCAGCATCACGGGTACCTTGTAATGAGGTGTGTGTGTGTGTGTGTGTGTGTGTGTGTGTGTGTGTGTGTGTGTGTGTGTGTGTGTGTGTGTGTGTGTGTGTGTGTGTGTGTGTGTGTGTGTGTGTGTGTGTGTGTGTGTGTGTGTGTGTGTGTGTGTGTGTGTGTGTGTGTGTGTGTGTGTGTGTGTGTGTGCGTGTCTAATGTGTGCTAAAGGATACCAACACGAACATGTAAAGAATGTGACAAACACACAGGCACCCACACACCAGCAAGGCCCTGTGGACAGTATGCATTGATTCTGTCGTTGTAATCTATTTCAAAGGAAGCCAGGGAACCGAGGGCACACACAGCCCCATGCTTTAGTGCACCTCTCCACACTACAGAGGCGATGAACCGAGGGCACACACAGCCCCATGCTTTAGTGCACCTCTCCACACTACAGAGGCGATGAACCGAGGGCACACACAGCCCCATGCTTTAGGACACCTCTCCACCCTACAAAGGCAGTGAACCGAGGGCACACACAGCCCCATGCTTTAGGGCACCTCTCCACACTACAGAGGCGGTGAACTGAGGGCACACACAGCCCCATGCTTTAGGGCACCTCTCCACACTACAAAGGCAGTAAACCGAGGGCACACACAGCCCCATGCTTTAGGGCACCTCTCCACACTACAGAGGTGGTGAACTGAGGGCACACACAGCCGCATGCTTTAGGGCACCTCTCCACACTACAGAGGCGGTGAACTGAGGGCACACACAGCCCCATGCTTTAGGGCACCTCTCCACACTACAGAGGCGGTGAACTGAGGGCACACACAGCCCCATGCTTTAGGGCACCTCTCCACACTACAGAGGCGGTGAACTGAGGGCACACACAGCCCCATGCTTTAGGGCACCTCTCCACACTACAGAGGCGGTGAACTGAGGGCACAAACAGCCCCATGCTTTAGGGCACCTCTCCACACTACAGAGGCGGTGAACTGAGGGCACACACAGCCCCATGCTTTAGGGCACCTCTCCACACTACAAAGGCGGTGAACTGAGGGCACACACAGCCCCATGCTTTAGGGCACCTCTCCACACTACAGAGGCGGTGAACTGAGGGCACAAACAGCCCCATGCTTTAGGGCACCTCTCCACACTACAGAGGTGGTGAACTGAGGGCACACACAGCCCCATGCTTTAGGGCACCTCTCCACACTACAGAGGCGGTGAACTGAGGGCACAAACAGCCCCATGCTTTAGGGCACCTCTCCACACTACAGAGGCGGTGAACTGAGGGCACACACAGCCCCATGCTTTAGGGCACCTCTCCACACTACAGAGGCGGTGAACTGAGGGCACACACAGCCCCATGCTTTAGGGCACCTCTCCACACTACAGAGGCGGTGAACTGAGGGCACACACAGCCCCATGCTTTAGGGCACCTCTCCACACTACAGAGGCGGTGAACTGAGGGCACACACAGCCCCATGCTTTAGGGCACCTCTCCACACTACAGAGGCGATGAACCGAGGACACACACAGCCCCATGCTGTAGGGCACCTCTCCACACTACAGAGGCGGTGAACTGAGGGCACAAACAGCCCCATGCTTTAGGGCACCTCTCCACACTACAGAGGCGGTGAACTGATGGCACACACAGCCCCATGCTTTAGGGCACCTCTCCACACTACAGAGGCGGTGAACTGAGGGCACACACAGCCCCATGCTTTAGGGCACCTCTCCACACTACAGAGGTGGTGAACTGAGGGCACAAACAGCCCCATGCTTTAGGGCACCTCTCCACACTACAGAGGCGGTGAACTGATGGCACACACAGCCCCATGCTTTAGGGCACCTCTCCACACTACAGAGGCGGTGAACTGAGGGCACACACAGCCCCATGCTTTAGGGCACCTCTCCACACTACAGAGGCGGTGAACTGAGGGCACACACAGCCCCATGCTTTAGGGCACCTCTCCACACTACAGAGGCGGTGAACTGAGGGCACACACAGCCCCATGCTTTAGGGCACCTCTCCACACTACAGAGGCGATGAACCGAGGACACACACAGCCCCATGCTGTAGGGCACCTCTCCACACTACAGAGGCGGTGAACTGAGGGCACAAACAGCCCCATGCTTTAGGGCACCTCTCCACACTACAGAGGCGGTGAACTGATGGCACACACAGCCCCATGCTTTAGGGCACCTCTCCACACTACAGAGGCGGTGAACTGAGGGCACACAAAGCCCCATGCTTTAGGGCACCTCTCCACACTACAGAGGCGGTGAACTGAGGGCACACACAGCCCCATGCTTTAGGGCACCTCTCCACACTACAGAAGCGGTGAACTGAGGGCACACACAGCCCCATGCTTTAGGGCACCTCTCCACACTACAGAGGCGGTGAACTGAGGGCACACACAGCCCCATGCTTTAGGGCACCTCTCCACACTACAGAGGCGGTGAACTGAGGGCACACACAGCCCCATGCTTTAGGGCACCTCTCCACACTACAGAAGCGGTGAACTGAGGGCACACACAGCCCCATGCTTTAGGGCACCTCTCCACACTACAGAGGTGATGAACCGAGGACACACACAGCCCCATGCTTTAGGGCACCTCTCCACACTACAGAGGCGGTGAACTGAGGGCACAAACAGCCCCATGCTTTAGGGCACCTCTCCACACTACAGAGGCGGTGAACTGATGGCACACACAGCCCCATGCTTTAGGGCACCTCTCCACACTACAGAGGCGGTGAACTGAGGGCACACACAGCCCCATGCTTTAGGGCACCTCTCCACACTACAGAGGCGATGAACCGAGGACACACACAGCCCCATGCTGTAGGGCACCTCTCCACACTACAGAGGCGGTGAACTGAGGGCACAAACAGCCCCATGCTTTAGGGCACCTCTCCACACTACAGAGGCGGTGAACTGATGGCACACACAGCCCCATGCTTTAGGGCACCTCTCCACACTACAGAGGCGGTGAACTGAGGGCACACACAGCCCCATGCTTTAGGGCACCTCTCCACACTACAGAGGTGGTGAACTGAGGGCACAAACAGCCCCATGCTTTAGGGCACCTCTCCACACTACAGAGGCGGTGAACTGATGGCACACACAGCCCCATGCTTTAGGGCACCTCTCCACACTACAGAGGCGGTGAACTGAGGGCACACACAGCCCCATGCTTTAGGGCACCTCTCCACACTACAGAGGCGGTGAACTGAGGGCACACACAGCCCCATGCTTTAGGGCACCTCTCCACACTACAGAGGCGGTGAACTGAGGGCACACACAGCCCCATGCTTTAGGGCACCTCTCCACACTACAGAGGCGATGAACTGAGGACACACACAGCCCCATGCTGTAGGGCACCTCTCCACACTCCAGAGGCGGTGAACTGAGGGCACAAACAGCCCCATGCTTTAGGGCACCTCTCCACACTACAGAGGCGGTGAACTGATGGCACACACAGCCCCATGCTTTAGGGCACCTCTCCACACTACAGAGGCGGTGAACTGAGGGCACACAAAGCCCCATGCTTTAGGGCACCTCTCCACACTACAGAGGCGGTGAACTGAGGGCACACACAGCCCCATGCTTTAGGGCACCTCTCCACACTACAGAAGCGGTGAACTGAGGGCACACACAGCCCCATGCTTTAGGGCACCTCTCCACACTACAGAGGCGGTGAACTGAGGGCACACACAGCCCCATGCTTTAGGGCACCTCTCCACACTACAGAGGCGGTGAACTGAGGGCACACACAGCCCCATGCTTTAGGGCACCTCTCCACACTACAGAAGCGGTGAACTGAGGGCACACACAGCCCCATGCTTTAGGGCACCTCTCCACACTACAGAGGTGATGAACCGAGGACACACACAGCCCCATGCTTTAGGGCACCTCTCCACACTACAGAGGCGGTGAACTGAGGGCACAAACAGCCCCATGCTTTAGGGCACCTCTCCACACTACAGAGGCGGTGAACTGATGGCACACACAGCCCCATGCTTTAGGGCACCTCTCCACACTACAGAGGCGGTGAACTGAGGGCACACACAGCCCCATGCTTTAGGGCACCTCTCCACACTACAGAGGCGGTGAACTGAGGGCACACACAGCCCCATGCTTTAGGGCACCTCTCCACACTACAGAGGCGGTGAACTGAGGGCACACACAGCCCCATGCTTTAGGGCACCTCTCCACACTACAGAGCGCTCTTCTCTACTATTTTACGGGGGTTCCTCTAGGTCTGACTGAGGTTGTTGTTTTTCACAGTCCATATTAAATATTCAAAATGTACCAAAATGGCTTCCAGACAGTTTAGAACTGATGCCAAGCCAACCGGAAATACCAGAGCCCAAAGAAAGAGAGGAATGGGGCAGACTGAGAGAGGGAGGGAGGAGTGTAGAGGGAGGGGTTTGGGAGAGGGAAAGGGGGAGAAACAGAAAGCTACTGTAGATTGAGAAGAAGAGCCCAAGAACACAAGGAGAGGGAGAGAGAGATAGAGATAGAGATAGAGAGAGAGAGAGAGAGAGAGAGAGAGAGAGGTTGCAGGGTGAGGGAGAAAGGAAAGGACAACTAGGGGTGAAGCGAAGGAAAGGAGGAAAGGAAAGGAGGAGGAATGGGGAAGGAAACAGGGTGGAAAGGGGATGGAACAGGGATGGAACGGGATGGAAAGAAAAAAACAGGACAGACAGACAGACAGACAGACAGACAGACAGACAGACAGACAGACAGACAGACAGACAGACAGACAGACAGACAGACAGACAGACAGACAGACAGACAGTGAGGCTCTGAAATGGATGATAACCAACGAGAGGAGAGGAGAGAACACTAGCGCTACTGATTTATCACAGATTGCTGCCAGCCCGCCACTGAACTGTAATATTCAAGTAAACAGAGAAACTCACGGAGTGCACCAAGATAAAGCCAAATGGAGCCAAATCACCTCAGCCTTTCTAGAGACAAAGTGAGTGTTTCAATTTGATGAAGAAGATCTACTGTGTTGTGTAGAAATCTGTGAATTCTAACAGCCAGTGAGCTAGCGAGTGTTTGAGGGGTTAACTCAAGAGGGGGCAATGTATAGCCCGCTGGGCACTTCAATCCGGCCCACAAGGCATTCAAAAAAATGTAGTTACAGTCTTGTCCCATCGCTGCAACTCTCTTTCGGACTCAGAAGAGGCAAAGGTCGAGAGCCGTGCATCCTCCGAAACACCATACACCTGGCGACAGTGTCAGCATGCATGCGCCCAGCCCGGCACAAGAGTCACTAGAACGCGATGGGACAAGGTTATCTCGGCCTGTCAAACCCGGACGACGCTGGGCCAATTGCACACCGCCTCATGGGTCTCACAGTCTCAGCCAGCTGTGACACAGCCTGGGATCGAACCCCATGCGATGCAGTGCCTTAGACCATTCCAGATACAGCAGGGGTTCAAACTTTAGAACCCAGTTCCTACATTTGAATATAAAAATGTATTTTAGCAAACAAAACTATGCTACATTTTATCTCTGGGTTCCTCAGGATGACAAATCAGAGGTAGATTACTGAATGTAAGTACATTATATACCTTCAGAGATGAATGTTTCAAACCAAGTCCTGTGATAAAAGTTTGGTTGTTGTGTACTCCCTTCAAACAAAAGCATTGTATTTTTTCACTGTAATAGCTACTGTAAATTGGACAGTGCAGTTAGATTAACAATAATTTAAGCTTTCTGCACATAGACATGTCTATGTCCTGGATATTACTTACAACGTCATTCTAGTCACATTAGCACACGTTAGCAACAACCGCCCCGGTATAGGGACACCCATCCAACAACCGCCCCGGTATAGGGACACCCATCCAACAACCGCCCCGGTATAGGGACACCCATCCATCAACCGCCCGGAATAGGGACACCGATCCAACAACCGCCCCGGTATAGGGACACCGATCCAACAACCACCCCGGTATAGGGACACCGATCCAACAACCGCCCCGGTATAGGGACACCGATCCAACAACCGCCCCGGTATAGGGACACCGATCCAACAACCGCCCCGGTATAGGGACACCCATCCAACAACCGCCCCGGTATAGGGACACCGATCCAACAACCGCCCCGGTATAGGGACACCCATCCAACAACCGTCCCGGTATAGGGACACCCATCCAACAACCTCCCCGGTATAGGGACACCGATCCAACAACCGCCCCGGTATAGGGACACCGATCCAACAACCGCCCCGGTATAGGGACACCCATCCAACAACCGCCCCGGTATAGGGACACCCATCCAACAACCGCCCCGGTATAGGGACACCGATCCAACAACCGCCCCGGTATAGGGACACCGATCCAACAACCGCCCCGGTATAGGGACACCGATCCAACAACCGCCCCGGTATAGGGACACCGATCCAACAACCGCCCGGTATAGGGACACCCATCCAACAACCGCCCGGTATAGGGACACCCATTCAACAACCGCCCCGGTATAGGGACACCGATCCAACAACCGCCCCGGTATAGGGACACCCATCCAACAACCGCCCCGGTATAGGGACACCCATCCAACAACCGCCCCGGTATAGGGACACCGATCCAACAACCGCCCCGGTATAGGGACACCGATCCAACAACCGCCCCGGTATAGGGACACCGATCCAACAACCGCCCCGGTATAGGGACACCGAGCCAACAACCGCCCCGGTATAGGGACACCGATCCAACAACCGCCCCGGTATAGGGACACCGATCCAACAACCGCCCCGGTATAGGGACACCCATCCCATAGAGGTTAAAGAAGCTTAGGTTGTTCCTTCTACACAGAATCCACCAGAGGTGACAATGAAAACAAAACCTGAAACAAGGTACATTAGGGGTGGGACTGCAGGCCTGCATGATGGGACTGAGAAAGAAGTACATATCCCTGCAAGGTGAAGATATATCTGCACTGTACCCATTAACTGTTACGTTTTGCAACCCACTCAGCATTCTCTCATTGATCACTATGGCCTTTCGGAGCATATTGTTCTGTAGTGAAGTTAAACACTAGACAACAGTTTCTTCTCAACAAGCTCCCCACGATACTCTTCCCTCTCTCCACTGTACTCCTCCCTCCCTCCACAAAAAACTTTGGGCCCAATCACAAAATAATAACCATTGCTGGAATTGTTCCTCAGCCTCAGAGCAGAGCAACACAGCATGGCCGACTGGCCGTGGTGGAATGTGGCAGAAAGTTCCCAGAAGGCTTTGTGTTGCGGGTCAGTGGCATGGCAGGCCAGTCCTCCAGAGCTGTGTTTAGCACACAGAAACACACCAGGCCGCTCCCAAGCAAAGCCGTCTCTGCTCGGCTGACTTCACACTGACAACAAACAGCACACAAACAGCAGCATGGCTAGAGAAGAGCTGGTTGGGCTAGTAGTGGGACTGGGACACACTAGTTAGTCAGTGGAGTGTTTGTGGCAGTGAGTCGTTACTGTAGTGAGGTGCTTTTGTTTTGTTCCTATGGCAGAGATGCTCTACTCTGCTCTGCTGTTCTGTTTCAGGCTGGGGATCTAGGGCTGTGAACAACAAGGCCTCTCCAGGACAACAGAGGAGATGCTCTGCTGTCCTGTTTCAGGCTGGGGATCTAGGGCTGTGAACAACAAGGCCTCTCCAGGACAACAGAAGAGATGCTCTGCTGTCCTGTTTCAGGCTGGGGATATAGGGCTGTGAACAACAAGGCCTCTCCAGGACAACAGAAGAGATGCTCTGCTGTCCTGTTTCAGGCTGGGGATCTAGGGCTGTGAACAACAAGGCCTCTCCAGGACAACAGAAGAGATGCTCTGCTGTCCTGTTTCAGGCTGGGGATATAGGACTGTGAACAACAAGGCCTCTCCAGGACAACAGAAGAGATGCTCTGCTGTCCTGTTTCAGGCTGGGGATATAGGGCTGTGAACAACAAGGCCTCTCCAGGACAACAGAGGAGATGCTCTGCTGTCCTGTTTCAGGCTGGGGATATAGGGCTGTGAACAACAAGGCCTCTCCAGGACAACAGAAGAGATGCTCTGCTGTCCTGTTTCAGGCTGGGGATCTAGGGCTGTGAACAACAAGGCCTCTCCAGGACAACAGAGGAGATGCTCTGCTGTCCTGTTTCAGGCTGGGGATATAGGGCTGTGAACAACAAGGCCTCTCCAGGACAACAGAGGAGATGCTCTGCTGTCCTGTTTCAGGCTGGGGATATAGGGCTGTGAACAACAAGGCCTCTCCAGGACAACAGAGGAGATGCTCTGCTGTCCTGTTTCAGGCTGGGGATATAGGGCTGTGAACAACAAGGCCTCTCCAGGACAACAGAAGAGATGCTCTGCTGTCCTGTTTCAGGCTGGGGATATAGGGCTGTGAACAACAAGGCCTCTCCAGGACAACAGAGGAGATGCTCTGCTGTCCTGTTTCAGGCTGGGGATATAGGGCTGTGAACAACAAGGCCTCTCCAGGACAACAGAGAAGAAGACAACAAAGGGGACTGTAGACTCTCCAGGGATTACCCATAACCATTCTAGGTGTATTCAGCATAGATGCCATTCGGAAAGTATGGCTTCTTCCACATTTTGTTATGTTACAGCCTTATTCTAAAATGGATTAAATGTGTTTTTCCCCTCATCAGTCTACACACAATACCACATAACGACATTGCAAAAACAGGTTTTTAGGAATGTTTGCAAATTGATAAAATAAAATAAACAGAATTTTTTTTAATTTACACAAGTATTCAGACCCTTTAATAAGTACTACCCTGGGGCGGCAGGGTAGCCTAGTGGTTAGAGCATTGGACTAGTAACCGGAAGGTTGCAAGTTCAAATCCCTGAGCTGACAAGGTACAAATCTGTCGTTCTGCCCCTGAACAGGCCATCATTTAAAATAAGAAATGATTTTCTTAACTGACTTGCCTAGTTAAATTTTAAAAAACTTGTTTTAGCACTTTTGGAAGCGATTACAGCCTTGAGTCTTCTTGGGTATGACGCTACAAACCTGGCACACCTGTATTTGGGGAGTTTCTCCCATTCTTCTCTGCAGATCCTCTCAAGCGCTGTCAGGTTGGATGGGGAGAGTCACTGCAGAGGTATTTTCAGGTCTCTCCAGATATGTTCGATCAGGTTCATGTCTGGGCTCTGGCTGGGACACTCAATGACATTCAGAGATATGTCCCGAAGCAACTCCTGCGCTGTCTTGGCTGTGTGCTTAGAGTCATTGTCCTGTTGGAAGGTGATCCATAGCCACAAGCCTGAGGTCCTGAGTGCTCTGGAGCAGGTTTCCATCAAATATCTCTCTGTACTTTACTCTGTTCATCTTTCCCTCAATCCTGACTAGTCTCCCAGTCCCTGCCCCTGAAAAACATCCCCACAGCATGATGCTGCCACCACCATGCTTCACCGTAGAGATGGTGCTAGGTTTCTTCCAGACGTGACGCTTGGCTTTCAGGCCAAATAGTTCAATCTTGGTTTCACCAGAACAGATAATCTTTTTTATGATCTCAGAGTCTTTAGCTGACTTTTGGCATCTCCAAGCGGGCTTTCATGCGCTTTTTACCGTCTGGTCACTCTACCGTAAAGGCCTGATTGGTGGAGTGCTGCCTTCTCCCCCGATTGCTCAGTTTGGCTGGGCAGCCAGCTCTAGGAAGAGTCTTTGTGGTTCCAAACTTCTTCCATTTAAGAATGATGCCTCTGTGTTCTTGGAGACCTTCAATGCTGCAGAAATGTTTTGGTACCCTTCCCCAGATCTGTGCCTCGACACAATCCTTCGACCGAATGGCTTGGTTTCTGCTCTGGAGGCAAAAGGAACGCACACCTGTTTAGGCGAGGTGCTGGCTAGCGGAGAAGAACACTTGAAAAAGAAAAGGAGAGCCGCCCAATGTCCAATGTTTCAACAGACAAGCTGTCTTCATCAGGGTAGAATGACAAACACTGCAGGTCACTAGTTTATAAAGTGTCAAAGGACACAGGTGGGTTTTGCTCTGACATGCACTGTCAACTGTGGGACCTAGACAGGTGTGTGCCTTTAAAAATCATGTCCAATCAATTAAATTTACCACAGGTGGACTCCAATCATGTTGTAGAAACATCTCAAGGATGATCAATGGAAACAGGATGCACCGGAGCTGAATTTTAAGTCTCATAGCAAAGGGTCTGAATACGCATGTAAATAAGCTATTTATGTTTTTTATGAATTTGCAAAAATGTTTTTTTTTATTTTTATGTTTTCGCTTTGAGTGTAGATTGATGACGATTTTGTTTTATTTCATCCATTTTAGAATAAGGCTGTAACGTAACAAAATGTGGAAAACGTCAAGGGGTCTGAATACTTTCCGAATGCACTGTAGATTAAGCCAGTGTGTGTGTATATGTATGTTTGTATTGCGTGCATGAGTGTGTATACACATGTGTGTATGTTTGTGTGTGTTGCCCACATCTGGTACACAGCTGTGGGTGGAGAGACTAGCCCCAGTCCTAGACAACCTCTCCGTGGGCACCACTGCAGTAACAGGCCATGCCGCGTCTTTACAAGGTAGTGAGTCTCCTCTCCTCAGCAGTCTCCTACCTCCACTGTGGAGAACTAGCCAGCTAGCCTGGGGCCCACCCAGACAGGTCACAGAACAACTCTTCTCACAGGGAATATTATACCGAGTCCAGAGAGGCCTATTAAAAAGGCACTGGGCCTCATCCACATACTGACTCACAACGTTGCTCTACAGTCACAACACATCTAGAAGGACTGGAGAGGAGGAGAGGAAACAGCAGCTATGAAGCTATTAAACTAATGTGCATCATAAAACCCAGACATAAACAATTGACTAATACATTTAATAACATACGGGGGAAAAAATGTTGGATCCCTTATCCACTTTGGACCATGGACTGAAATGACCCCAGCTGGGCTTGGTTGGGGTTGGACCGTGGACTGAAATGAACCCAGCTGGGCTTGGTTGGGGTGGGACCGTGGACTGAAATGAACACAGCTGGGCTTGGTTGGGGTTGGACCGTGGACTGAAATGAACCCAGCTGGGCTTGGTTGGGGTGGGACCGTGGACTGAAATGAACACAGCTGGGCTTGGTTGGGGTTGGACCGTGGACTGAAATGAACACAGCTGGGCTTGGCTGGGGTTGGACCGTGGACTGAAATTAACACAGCTGGGCTTGGTTGGGGTTGGACCGTGGACTGAAATGAACCCAGCTGGGCTTGGTTGGGGTGGGACCGTGGACTGAAATGAACGCAGCTGGGCTTGGTTGGGGTGGGACCGTGGACTGAAATGAACCCAGCTGGGCTTGGTTGGGGTGGGACCGTGGACTGAAATGAACCCAGCTGGGCTTGGTTGGGGTTGGACCGTGGACTGAAATGAACCCAGCTGGGCTTGGTTGGGGTTGGACCGTGGACTGAAATGAACCCAGCTGGGCTTGGTTGGGGTGGGACCGTGGACTGAAATGAACCCAGCTGGGCTTGGTTGGGGTTGGACTTTGGACTGAAATGACCCCAGCTGGGCTTGGTTGGGGTTGGACCGTGGACTGAAATGAACCCAGCTGGGCTTGGTTGGGGTGGGACCGTGGACTGAAATGAACCCAGCTGGGCTTGGTTGGGGTGGGACCGTGGACTGAAATGAACCCAGCTGGGCTTGGTTGGGGTTGGACTTTGGACTGAAATGACCCCAGCTGGGCTTGGTTAGGGTTGGACCGTGGACTGAAATTAATCCAGCTGGGCTTGGTTGGGGTTGGACCGTGGACTGAAATGAACCCAGCTGGGCTTGGTTGGGGTTGGACTGTGGACTGAAATGACCCCAGCTGGGCTTGGTTGGGGTTGGACTGTGGACTGAAATGAACCCAGCCGGGCTTGGTTGGGGTTGGACTGTGGACTGAAATGACCCCAGCTGGGCTTGGTTGGGGTTGCTGATTTTTTTTTGCGTGTGTAGAGTTTTCAGAGGTATCTGCTGAGGAGACAGGAGAGAGAGGAGCAGGAGCAGATGTAGGCTACATGTCAGGATGCTGGCGTGGCGTGGCATGGCGTGGCGTTTGTTATTGCTCAGGTTTGACATGGATCCAGGTACAGAAAATTCAGGATGACTTGGGTTAAGCTCTGAAAGAAGCTCAGGGAGAGCAAAAAGGCCTGTTTTAGAGAAATGGGCAGCTGATGCCAAGAGCTGTCAATCATGGGAGGAGGAATCCGGTTTCTAAAAGTCCTACAAACTGGCATCCTCAAACAAGTTAATCAACCTGCTGTATTTTGCCTAGGTTGAGAATTAAATCCTATGCATTCACACATGAGCCCATTGTCTGGGTGGACCCCCAGCCTTATCCAGGGCCAAAATAGACCTAACTATCTTGTTTGTTCCTGTGAACCGCAATGCTTTATCCCTTCTCCCCATCTTGGTGCTCCTTGCAGGACATCCTGTCTACATGAGCCACTGACTGGGAGCTTCCTGTCTGTCTGGGGCACTGGTAAATCACCATCTGTGTGTGTGTGTGTGTGTGTGTGTGTGTGTGTGTGTGTGTGTGTGTGTGTGTGTGTGTGTGTGTGTGTGTGTGTGTGTGTGTGTGTGTGTGTGTGTGTGTGTGTGTGTGTGTGTGTGTGTGTGTGTGTGTGTGTGTGTGTGTGCGTGTGTGTGTCAGAGCATACTCCCTGACAGCCTCCTGACCTCCTCACATTCCTGAGCTTTGGAAGAGGAGAATTTCAACATGTCATTCTCTGCCAAGGAAAGTTGGACGTAAAAAATGTTGGGAAACTTTAAAAATAGAAAAACACCCACACACTCAGCCCCTACTCAACCCTAGCGCCCGACCGACCCCCCTGCTCCAAGAGCTACTTGGCTCCAAGAGGATGGAGGATAGAGGGTCATACTGTAAGGGTCACAGTAGCCTCCAGGGGACATATTTCTATACAGTTACAGTAAACTTCCTAAACAGCACAAGTACTGGAATGACTTATTTCTCTCTGTGACTTTCAACTAATTAAATATTACGCATACGTCCATATTGTGTCCCTACGGTACTTGGGGCAGCTGTGGTACAAGCCCATGTTCCCTACTCTAGGCTTGACAACAGTCTTTCATCCACACGGCTAAGGTGTCTGCCCTGCACACTGGATATTTCTTCATTAACTTTTAGTTGTTTATGAAACAGACTCTGCATTGAATGTCTAATTACCATGGGTCTGGAAAGCCATTTCAGAGTGCTTATAAATCTGGAGACGAGAGTAGAGCAGCTGCTTGTGTCCCTGTGAAGTGTGCCTCCATACAGCCTTTGTTGAACTGAGAAATTACCGTTCTGTTGGTTCTCCTTCACTTGAACGGATGACCCGACTGTACAAGCTGTTAATGTTTGTTTTAGAAGACAAAGGGATGGAGAGCTGGCCTGCTGCTTAGTGAGACTGGAACATATAAATCAGTAAGGGACGCACACAAAAACGCACCCACGCACGCACACACACCTCAATAAGCCCTCATTTCCTGTTTGCGTGATGGAAACAGAGCACTCGGCCACTTAGTTTAAAAACTATCTTATCCACACTGTGACTCAAAGGGGCTTTTCCGAAGAAACCAACTCCAGGGCCCAGGGAGTGAGGGCCCACAGTCCCAGAGTCACTCTCCATTCTTTCTTTTTCTCCCAAAAACTCCAGAGAACAACATGTGGCCAGAACACGGCTTGCTGGGGCAGATTAGCCTTTCATTAGGACTTTGTGTCACAAGGGCCCTTGAATCTCAGCCAATTGAGGGACACAAACAAAAAGCTCCAAATTGGCTTCCCCCCCTTAGGGGACAGGACTGCTCGCTACGTGATAGAGCTACATGACAAGCGATAACAAAGACTCAGTATTGTGAGTGGGCATCAGCTGAAAGACGAGAGAGGAAAGGGAGAGTGCTGGCAGGGATGTGGGACAGGAATGGAGCAGGGTTGATTGCAGAAAACTAAGAAGTCACTAAATTCATTTAGTCTTAACAGCTCCAACAAGGGATTGGGGGAGTCCCAAGTATCGATATCTAAAAATTATACACTACCGTTCAAAGGTTTGGGGTCACTTAGAAATGTCCTTGTTTTGAAAGAAATACACTTTTTTCCATTAAAATAACATAAAATCGATCAGAAATACAGTGTAGACATTGTTAATGTTGTAAATGACTATTGTAGCTGGAAATGGCAGATTCTTTTTATGGAATATCTACATAGTGATACAGAGGCCCATTATCAGCAACCGTCACTCCTGTGTTCCAATGGCACATTGTGTTAGCTAATCTAAGTTTATCATTTTAAATGCTAATTGATCATTAGAAGACCTTTTTGCAATTATGTTAGCACAGCTGAAAACTGTCGTTCTGATTAAAGAAGCAATAAAACTAGCCTTCTTTAGACTAGTTGAGTATCTGGAGCATCAGCATTTGTGGGTTCGATCACAGGCTCAAAATGGCCAGAAACAAAGACCTTTCTTCTGAAACTCGTCAGTCTATTCTTGTTCTGAGAAATTAAGGCTATTCCATGCGAGAAATTGCCAAGAAACTGAAGATTTCATACAACGCTATGTACTACTCCCTTCACAGAACAGCGCTGTCTCTAACCAGAATAGAAAGAGGATTGGGAGGCCCCGGTGCACAACTGAGCAAGAGGACAAATACATTAGAGTGTCTAGTTTGAGAAACAGACGCCTCACAAGTCCTCAACTGGCAGCCTCATTAAATAGTACCCGTCTCAATAGTACCCGTCTTCATTAAATAGTACCAGTCTCAACGTCAACAGTGAAGAGGCGACTCTGGGATGCTGGCCTTCTTTGCTAAAATTTCTAAAAAACTGTTTTTGCTTTGTCATTATGGTGTATTGTGTGTAGATTGATGAGGGGAAAAAAATATTTAATAGATTTTATAATAAGGCTGTAATGTAACAAAATGTGGAAAAAGTGAAGGTGTCTGAATACTTTCACAATGCACTGTATGCCAAACTTGCCAAACGCTATCATGAAAGTCGTAAACTTTGTGTTTATCCTTGATGATTCTTAATCAAGTGCACCTTGTTTTAAATGATCAAATAAACTAAACTAAAAAGCAGTACAAATCGTATCGGCACCTAAGTATCTTGCTAATATCGTATTGTGAGGTCCATGGCCATTCCCTGCCCTACTCCAAAGCACACTTCTCAGGGTGTTGACTACATCATCATGATCTGTCAGATTGAGACTCTAACCCTCTCACAGCAGTGGAAGTCAGTCAGCGCCTGGGATCTGATTCTGATCTACTCTCCCTGTTTCTGCTCTGGGAGACAGCAGTGGGTTAGCCTACACTACACAGGGAGGGAGGCGCAGAGCCAGGAAAAGTACAAAAGGGGGAGGCTGGCCTCAAACTGAACAGCACAGCAAAGTCCTTCTTTGTTTATTGGTAAATTCCAAAATAGAACAATGCCGAAAATTCCGGAGTGAGGCAGAAAGGAGGGGTGGGGGAGTGGGAGGGGTGCTACCATGTCACCCATTTGTGAGAAAAGCATATTTTGGGGGAACGGATCATTTCCCCAGTGTTTTTCAAATCTCTCAGTAGCCGGCCATGTCTTCTCTGTGTAGTTTAGACAAGTGTGCTAAGACAAGCTTGTGCCTTGCTATTCCATGTCCTTTCACAGACTAGACTAAATAACAACTAAGGGTTCTCTCCTATGGGGACAACCGAATAACTTTTTTAGAACCCTTTTTTTCTAAGTGTAGGCTTTTCACCTATGCATTAAGACTGACCCATTTGATGCCCTTAAGCTCCAAAGAGCCAATTATTCCGGGCTGAAGGTCAGATACCTAAATCTAGAGGAGCAGTGTGGTGTTGGGTGACAACAAACATGGTCATGAATTGGTAGTGTATGCGTGACCATTTTGTAAACCTAGTTTTTAGGCACAGAGTATCCTTCAAGTATCATAACACTCCCTGACCCTGACCGCAATCAGACCACTGTCTGCCACCTAATCAGGGACAAGGCCTACCACACTACACACACACTTGCAAGTATACAGACACACACATAATTGCACACACACACAATCCAAAACACACCCTTTTCACCGCTGCACAACAATCCACTATTACACTGGAACAGTAACATAACCATCTTACTAACCAACATCACAAACATCCAGTCCACAAGATTACAAACAAGGACTTGGCTCAGAGCACTGCGGTTAGGTCTAGCTGTTGGAAAATTCTTGGATAGGAATATCATTTTCAAAAGATTAAAAAATATATATATATTGATACATAACTTATGCAGCAGTATAACTATTTGCAGATGACTGAACAAACATGATACATTGTCTGCTGTTCTTGAGTGATTACAGGACACGGTGAACACACACACAAACACTTTTTATAACAGTGTAATAAATGGATATCATCACAAACAGATTTCAATTCCGACTGTTGCAAGTTAGCATGAAGAAAGTGTGGCCCATCTTCTCATCTTCATCTCCCCCCACACACACACACACAGCTGGAGTTGTTTGCCTCGACAACACTTCCTCTGTCTGAACTCTGAACTGGACAGCAGTTCCCGAACAGTAGCCTGTTCACACAGACACACTTTCTACTTACATCAGCATGCAGACATAGTGTTTGAAGAACACACACGTACCCACACTTGCTTACGTATCTACCCTCACAGAAGCTGAAGCCCGGGCAGAACGGCCTTCTTATCTGATAAAACCAACAAGCAGAGCATAAAATACAAGATTAGCCACAACAGCTTCCATTTGATATCAACCGGGTGGTCTGGCCAGAAGTCGACTCCGTCCACCACTCCATGTTGCCCTTGAACATCTGTGGCTGGGCTGCACACATCAAGGTGACATTTCTACATCAAGCCCAGACACCCACAAGAAAGCATGGCTGAAACCTAAACATTACAGAAGGTATATAAGGAGAGGAAGAAACATGGCAAGAAGAGTCTCATAAAAACTGCTTCAAGCCGTCAGAGCTGTGGTAAGTTCGTCACTAACGTTTCCCAACAGAACATATATGTTCTGTAATTGTTTTTTTACTCTAAGAGTTTTCTGTTAGTTCATACAAAAACCAAACTGGACATGGGTTGAAGTGCGCTGTGGAAACAATGAGAGACTTAAGTGTCTGGGCCACTCCATAGGTTAGGCCACCTGTAAACAAGTTGTTTGGGAAGTGGGAGGGAAATGTGGTTGTTTGTTAACAAAAGTGATCACCATCAGACAGTTCCAAAGTTACAACACCCATCATGCTAAAACATGAAAAAAAACATTGGCATTGGTGACTCACTCCACCATTTAACAACACTGACTTTCCACACACCCACACCAACGAGTGTGATATGTTGGGTCCAATTCAACCCTACAGTATAGAAGAGCCAAACCAGCCCGTGGGTTGCCTCTCTAGAAGTTGTAGGTCTGAATAGAATGTCTATCTAGGTGATAAGTAGAGGAGTGATTTGGGGTAACTTACATCCTGGGCCTCTCGGCGCTGCCCGTCTGTGTTCCTCAGCCAGCAGCGGCTCAGCTCACTCAGCTCCAGGATGGGCTGCACCTTCAACCTCACCGTGTCCCCAGACTGACGGATCATCTCCACAATCTCGTCCCTGGTCTTGTTCTCCACGTTTCCCCCGTTGATCTCCACCAGACGGTCTCCCGGCACCAACCCCAGGGCCAGGTCCTTAGTGCCGGCCCCGGGCTCTGCAAAGTGCACCACCCTCCGGTAGACCCCTCCGTCGGCTCCGCGGTCCAACATGGTGGTGCGGCGCAGGGAGAATCCGAAGTCACCCGTGTTGCGGCGCTGGAGCTCCAGCTCCCGTGGCTCCGGAGACTGTGGAGGGATGACAACCGGGAGCCTCAGGTCAGCAGGGAAGGTCTTGTCCACCACCTCAGGGATGTGAGCCATCTTGACCGGCACTGGCCAAGGTGCTGGCCCGACCCACACCCCGACCCCCACCCCCAGCTTCTGCTGCTGGAGGCTGTGCTTACTCTGCGGGTCGAACACCTTGTTCTCCACCTGCGGGGACGGAGCAGCTGAGTTCTGTCCCGAGAGCGTGGAGGTCTCCGAGGGGCTCTCCTCTTTGCTCCTCTGGGAGAAGGAGAAGCGCTTCATGACCTGAGAGGAGTTGTGCTTGGCCATCGAGCCGAAGTGGGCCACGCGGTCTCGCACCGAGCCCCGGTCCTTGTCCAGACAGCCGCCCCCCTCGCCCTTCAGGTCATCGGTGGAGCTGGCAGCGCTCAGGCCGTCTGCATCCAGCACCATGCTACTGCGGTTGCTCAGGCCGTCTGACTCGATGTCAGTGAGGCTGAGCTCGTGGCTGCTGGCCACCTTGATGGGGATGGGGTTGGAGATCTCCAGCTTGTTCTTGGAATCCCGCTTGGACTCTCTCTTGAGGTTGAAGAAGCCACGCCTCATGCTCATCTCCTCCAGGCTGCGCAGCTCCGCTGCAGACATCCTCTCCTTCTTGTCCTTCTTATCCTTCTCTTTCTTCCCTCCATCCTTCTCCTTTTTGATCAGACTGAACATGGTGGTGTGCCTGCTGTGTTGCTCAACACAGTGGGTCCTACCGGTTTGGCTCCTGTTTTCTCAGGCAAGGGGGATTTTTCCATACAGAGGCAGAGGTCCAGTTTTTTTGGGGGGTGGGTCTAGTCTTTCGTAACCTCCGAAAAGGGGTTAAGCTGCCACTAGTTCAAATGCCCTGTGGGAGAGAAAAAACACCTTCAGTCGACCTTCACATCTGGCATGACAGAATGAGAAACAGCGTTCATTATGTTTCATAAATACAATTATAAACTGGGCAGTGGTATAACAGACCGTATACCACGGGTATGACAAAACGTGTATTTTTACTGCTCTAATTACATTGGTAACCAGTTTATAATAGCAATAACTCACCTCTGGGGTTTGTGATATATGGCCGATATACCATGGCTAAAAGCTGTGCCTATGAACAGCCCTTAGCCGTGGTATATTGGCCATATACCACACCCCCTCATGCCTTATTGCTTAATTAGATCACACACAATATATCACTTCCATTGCAGAGGACGAGTGAGGAATTTGTTGCAGAAAATAAAATTGTGCATTTAATAAACACCATCTTTATTTCTCGAAACCAAACATCTTTCTAAGCCTTTTGAGTAGGACTATAGATAGAGCAACCCACACCTTAAGACTTTGCAACAGACCATTACCATGCCACACAAAACACTAGCCGATAAAGTGAACATGGAAAAAATATTACACACATCACAACCAAACAACAGTTTAAGTGATCTTGGCAAAATAGACAACATTCCTAGTGTAACGGATGTGAAACGGCTAGCTAGTTAGCGGTGGTGCGCGCTAAATAGCGTTTCAATCGGTGACGTCACTTGCTCTGAGACCTTGAAGTAGTGGTTCCCCTTGCTCTGCAAGGGCTGTGGCTTTTGTGGAGCAATGGGTAACGATGCTTCGTGGGTGACTGATGTTGATGTGTGCAGAGGGTCCCTGGTTCGCCCCCGGGTATGGGCGAGGGGACGGTCTAAAGTTATACTGTTACACTAGCCTCCATTAGAGCTGCATTTGCTCAAACATCAAGGAAGATATTTTTGCCAAAGAGACACTCTCAACATACTGCAGAAAGTAGGCAGGACTTTCCCAAAATCTGGGTTTTATTACTAGTTTTCTGCCTCAGAGGAGCTACCCCCTCTACATCGGGTAGCATTGCACGGAATCCCAAACAGCCTAAGGCTTCAAACCCAAATTATGTAGTCTAGGCCTAAGCTATATTTCAGTCTCCATTTTATATGTGTAAATGACTTAAATGTAAATGTAAATGTAAATCACATTCAATGTAAGCCAAACACCCAAATAGGCTTATACCTACCTCCTCTACCTGAGTGATAGAAGACATTTTGAAGGTGAAATAACTGTTTAGCCAAACTGTTGTTCCAGTGACGGATGGGGCGCTAAAAATGGGTCAGAATCTACACAGTCCACTCTGGTAGTCACTGGGTGAAACATTGGTGTCAAAGTTCCAGTTCTATCTGATGTTCCCAGAGTTCCCAGCAGCAGGAGACCCCTACATGTAAACAAACTTCAAGCTAAAAGAAAGTGCATTTTTAAATCATTAATAAGAAGATGTATTGATGGAAATATATGTTTAATAATGGTATAGTTACATATAGCTCACTATTTTACATCCTGTGAGCAAAGAAATATGCCTGCATGACGCTCCTTAACAGCTTCATTTTGAGCTGAAAAATGTCATACACTTTCGTGGTTATAGCCAAGCTTCCTTGTTGCTACAGATGTTTACACTTTTTTTTCCAACACCGCAGGGATGCTATGGGCACATCATTTTGCCACTTACATCAAGGCTTTTCGTTACAACAATGAAATGCAGCTGAAATAGTTGGCAGGCTCCACTACGCTAGCGAGTGAGGTGTCATCATTCCCCATTCCCTCAATGGACAGGGAGGACAAAAAGCGAGAAAGCTACTAATACTAGCTAGCCAGCTAGCTGATGTCACATTGGGAATTATAATGTTTTACAGGCCATTGTTAACTATAACTGTAAAGTAATTTCCTCTAAATCTGTCTGTCACAGAAAAGCCCTGGCTACAATACTTTATTGAGAAAAGTGATATTCTGAAACTACCAATACGGCTTTAGTAAGCTTGCACGATTATCTGGCAGCCCAAGCCTCTGTTCTTTGCCCACATTAATTCTGGTGTAGCCTATCAACTAGGCTAGCTAGCTGCTACATCCCTGTGAACATATTTTGGGATTTCTGAGAGACTTCTATCTATAGCTATCTATCTGAGCCATTCTGCTTTCAATCTTTAGCTCAAATTGGTGCATCGAATCATTTTGAGATGTTCTAACATATTCATGAAATGATGGATGACTCACCGTTTGCGTGTGTTCTTCCTCTGCTCTGTGTCGGTGGGTTGACACTGGTGCGTTCGAATCGGAGGGAGCTGTATTGATGGGTGCAGCTCGCACTAGAAAGCAGCTGCGTTGACTGTATATGATTAGCTAGATGACTGGTTACAGCACGCATGCAACATCACTGAAAATATATCGAATAGTGATTCCTGCTGGCCAGTTGGGTTTATTGCAAGTTGGGTTTATTGCAAGTTGTACCACTTATGAAAGATTACATTATCACTCTATGATGATAGATTTCTATTGGTTGCAGTAGCATTTTATATTTTGTGGGTAAAGTATTAATACATACACAGTAAATAATCTAGGAGTGACTGGTTTGGTTATATGGGATTCATTCCAACCAAGCACAATTAAGCACCATTTGGTACCAGTTTACCAATAGGCCTACTTTTATCACTGGCCCAAGCTTTTTGGGGTCCCTAAGCAGGATCCTGTTTAGGGTTCCCCTTCACAATTTGTGGGGTGCCCCTGGCCATTGAGGTGGGCCCTAAGCAGTTGATTATTTTGCTTATAGCACTGGCCACCACTGTGGTGTCGGTTTACCAGTAGTGGAAATTCACACCACACCTTCGCTCATGCGCAGTGAACTGTTTGCCTCTATGTTTGGCTGCTGCATCAACTGCAAGCCTGGAAAGTGAAAACATTATGCATGGTAGAGTCATAAACTATAAGGTAAGTTATAACAAACTTTAATTTGAGAGCTGGAGGTGCAGAATCCCTCTGGTAACCCCATAGGGTACGTGGTGCAGGAGTGGCACCCTTACCTGCCCAAACTCACTGTGCAGAACAAGAGGAGAGAGCCCCAGCTTAAGATCCATGGTGCATGTGTTGTCTGTCAATGCTGGTCAGATGTAAACTTTGATGTGAGGTCTCTGGATGAAACAGTGAAGGTGAAGGCGGTGATGCTGGGAGTGTAGAAATGTAGAGGAGACGGATCACATTACCATCCCTATAGGTGACATTTTCTGCCCACTGAACAACATCAGGATTAAAATTAAACAAAAACTGTATGAGTTGACAACTTCCATGTTCCATCCATTGATGCTCAATGTAAAGCATGTTGAAATTTGAAGTTAATAGAATGTTAAAGAGATCATCTGGGATATTACCTGCTGCATATATTCACTGAAAAGCGGGGTTACTATGTTCCGTTGTCCTTTGTTTGCTAAATCATAAGTTGTTAACTGAAAGTGTGTTATTTTAATTATGAGTTTCAAATAAAGTCTTTAGTGCGGACATCAACCTTGAATCCAGAGCCTATGTACCCTGAGACTCCTCTTACCTATGGTCCTTAGCAGTGGCCTCTCCCCAGGCCCTTCCACACACTTAGGGTAGTTTGTCACTACCAGACTCTGCAACGGCTTTGAGATGTCACCTTGCACCACACAGAGTAAAGAATTTGGTACCTGACAGAATTTGTAACTTTACCGAAGCAACCTTTCTTGTTCAACAATCATGCGTTATAAATCTGTGACTATTTATGTGTATTGCTCAGTTTACTAAACTCTAGTTAATTAATCGCCTCCTTATAACGCATAGAAAGGTTTCAAATGAAATCACGCTGGAAGACTATAACAAAGTTTGGTCCTGATTGCACAATTCTTTTGCTCAATGAAAATGTCCTCCAAAGTAACAGTGTTGTGTACCTATTGGCAGTTTCTATTGAGGGCTTTGTTTTAGAAGTCTGGCAATAACTTTGGTATAAAAAAATCCCAAAGTAGAAAAAATGTGTATAACACTGCTATTGTCATCACGCTGTCCATGGTACTGAAATGATGTGCATTCTAATGTCTGCAGCTTTGTACATTTCCTTTTAATTAATCAATTGTATTACTGTAGCCTACATAGAAGGTGCACCTATGATAAATTATACATAAGAAAAATAGAGTCCAGTAAAAAATCACTTTCAGTATGCACAAAAACCTTACAGAGAGGATAGGAAACAATTGTCAGTAAATCCCCCATCAATATTGTCATTGATTTATTTCACACCCAAGGGTTCTCATAGTCCATTAAAAGTAGAAAGTGTGGGTTAAAAGTTCATTTGGGATTTTAAGTTATTTATTTTCATAAAGTCGATGGGGAAGCAGGCTCCCAGCAACACAGCCTTCATCTTCACTTCCAATTCCATAGGGAATGAGATTACAAAGTTATCTGCATCTTGACAACTTCCTGCAGCAATCCAACTAATTTCTTACTGATCTTCCCCACCACGTTTTCTCATCCAGGGACTCCTCTCAATCTGCATGGTGAGTTTAGTGTAGAAAGGGTGCCAGTTCTGCACCACGTACCCTATGGGGTTACCAGAGGGATTCTGCACCTCCAGCTCTTGCAGGAAGCAGGGGAAGCAGCAGGAGTCGCACCTCAAAGGGTGTATCAGGGTCATTGCTTCCTGTCCCAGGTTGTCCTGGATTTGAAGGGTGAAAAGTAAAGGCCGGGGCCGCAGAACTGTAGAGTGCAGCAGTCATTCTCCTCTGCTACAGAAAACACTTGCTGCCCGACACTGTTCTTTACAATGTAGTTAGTATTCACTCACCAGTCCAGAACCACTTCAGCCAGATTAACTTTCTGGTGGTCGAGGAGCTAGTCGATCTGAGTCAGTTATTACAATCCTGGATGGCAGGCTAGTGGTCTGAGAAGGGCAGGCATCAGCACAAGAGCCTGAGGGGGCACAAAGCCTGGGGGTAGTGGGACTCCGGGAATCATGGGGGAAGGATAGAGGCCTGAGGGTAGTGGGACTCCGGAGCTCATGGGGCGGGGTAGAGGCCTGAGGGTAGTGACACCCTGGGAATCACGTATGCAGGGTAGGAAGCATTAAGGGCCAAGTGGCACCAATGTCATGGCCTCAGTCATGATCGCCTGTCCTAAGCCAGTGCCAATCAATCCAAGACCTTGGATGGCCATGGGAATAATGCACTTTCATTTCTGAAAATAGCTAAACACACACCAAAAAGGTCCTTTTATATTTTCAAAATCAGCAGGTAGCCTAAGATAAATGCAAAACAAAGAGTTTAGGGAGTATATAGCCTACTGCTTTTCGAGAGAACTTTGAATAATCCTTCATTTCAACAAAAGGTAAGTAGGCCTAATCAAGTGTAGTACACAGCATGCCAGACTAGACCAACTACTGTAACTGTAGGCATAAGCCTACCTGCTTTGATTTGATTTATTATTAGTGTCTTGCATCTTCAGGATGCCCAGCTCACTTGAGCAATGGGGTTATAAAACACTGTCAGTGTGTTAAACTATTTTTTTGCAGTAGAAAAATTGTATTAACATACATCACTACCTGTTTGTCCCGCAGTGTTCTGATGTGGATGACAGACACAGGTAGCCTATAATACTTTACATCATACTCTAGCCTTCAGCAAGGATGTTTTTAAGAGCTCTGGATGTGTTTTCTTAGTAACCTCACTATATATCTGTATATTCATTATCTTGTTGAAATGCACAGATTGATTTAACATGTAGCTACACTTCGAGTAGTTTCCTGATGAAAATGAATAGGCTGAATGACTGATGTATCAGATTAATGATCTGCTTACCCATGGCCAGCTACTCTTCTCTTCCTTAGACGAGAAGCAGGTACGGGAGTTGACATTTAATTAGGAACAGACAAAGAGCAAGACAGGAACAGCGTAAGCACACGGATACACAACGACAAACAACAATCAATGCAGCAGCGGGGAACAGAGATGGGGAACTGACAGATATAGGGGAGGTAATAAACAGGTGATTGAGTCCAATAATACACTGATGCGCGTGACTGGGAAAGGAAGGTGTGCGTACTGATGGTGGCAGGAGTGCGTAATGCTGGGGAGCCTGGCACCTTCGAACGCCAGGGAAAGGGAGCGGGAGCAGGCATGACAGTACCCCCTCCTCAGAGGGGCGCCACCACCCACCTGGGCGAGCCTGACAGGGGCATGGAAGCCTGGCGAACCGGCTGAGGCGTGGGAGCCTGACGACCCAGTTGAGGTGTGTCAACCTGAGGATCCCGCTGGACCATGGGAGCCTGAAGATCCGGCTGAGGCGTAGCAGCCTGACGAGCCGTCTGGGGGTAAAAACCTGACGATCCGGCTGAGGCCTGACGTGGGATGGGCGCCTTCCGAGCCAACCGGGGCAAGAAACCTCTCAAGCTTAGGCACCCCCGTATGGAAGGTCAACATGTTTAAATTGTCTTATCCGGACACGTCTGAACACTTACAATTATAATTTATCACTTGCTTTTTTCAAGTGTCAAAAGTCATTTTTTTTGTACATGTGATTGTTTGCCTGTATAGTGTGTTTACAGGTGATTTGAACACCTGTTATGATCATTTTTCACTTGCCTTTTTCAAGTGTCAAATGTTATTTTTTGTACATGTGATTTTTTCACCTGTCCAGTGTGTTTACAGGTGATTAGAATGTTTGTTCATTACACCTGTTCTGTGTGCATTACACACGTTCATTACACCTGTTCAGTGTGCATTACATACGTTCAATACACCTGTTCTGTGTGCTGATGTTGATGCTCTAACTCAGAGGCTCTGTCTAGAGTCTCACTCCAGAGAATGGGTGGACCGACCCCCTGGCACGGGGGCCAATCCAGCCAACTCCCTTCCCCAGAGATATGGGGGGGAAGGGCCGGAGAGGGCTGAGGCTGACCCACGTAGGGGGGCCCGACCCCCAGAGGGGGGTGCCTACCTCCGCCCACGGCCACCAGGGGGCACCAGTACATCCAGCCAGCTCCCTGAACCAGAGATATGAGGGGAGAGGGCTGAGGTCGACCAAGTGAAGGGGCCGTCCCCCAGAGAAGGGGGCCAACCTCTGTCCATGGCAACCAGGGGGCGCCAATACGTCCACATAGCTCCCTTCCCCAGGAATATGGGGGGAAAGGGCCAGAAATCTGAGGCAGACCCAGGGAGAGAGGGCAACCTAGCTCCCTACAAAGGGCCAGAGAGGGATGAGGCCAACCCAGGGAAAGGGGGGCCAACCCCCGGAGAGGGGTGCCGACCCCCACCCACGGTCAAAAGGGGGTGCCACTACAACCAGCCCGCTCCCTGCACCAGGGAGATGGGGGAGAGGGCCAGAGAGGGCTGGGGCCGCCCCAGGGAGGGTGGGGGTGTCCCCTTTAGAGGGGCGCTGACCCCCTGCCCTCGACCCCCAGGCGGCGCAACTACATGCATCCTGCTCTCTTCACCAGGAAGAGAGGGGGGAGGCAGCCAGAGAGGGATGGACAAACCCAGGGAGGGGGGGCCGACCGCCAGAGAGAGGGCCCATCCCCTGACTGTGGCCACCAGGGGGTGCTACTAAATTCACCCAGAGAGGGCTGGGGCTGACCAAGAGAGCCGGAGTCAATCCCAGGGCAGTAGGCACTAACTCCGCCATGGTTCGTTCGAAAGCCTATAGGGTGATAAAATGCGTTTTTGTATTATTATTGTTTTTTATTATTGCCGAAAATGTGTTATTTGGTAAATACAGGCTTAGAAAATGTTGTACGTTTTGTTCTATGAGATAATCTTCATCGGCTAACGTTACATTTCGTTTTTTAAAGCATTTATGCACATAAAGCACATAAAGGATTCATAATCGATAAAGGTCATGTTAAATGACTGATATTATCTCATAGAAGGAAACATGTATGATCTCCTGAGCCCATCATAACCTGACCTTATTTTCAGCATTTTGTCATATTTCTACCAGTATTACATTTACATTTTAGTAACTTAGCAGACACCCTGATAATATTTTACTAAATACATATACTGGGACATCTTTTAGCATTTTCCTCACAGTATCACACATTTTCAAGCTTTATTAGTCTTATTACACCAATTATTTACAGGATCAGTGGGTCCCCGTCGGAACATTTGAGCGAACGTAGGCTAATGTGATTAGCATGAGGTTGAAAGCAACAAGAACATTTCCCAGGACATAGACATATCTGATATGGGCAGAAAGTTTAAATTCTTGTTAATCTAATTGCACTACCCAATTTACAGTAGATATTACAATTGGCTTTGCGTCATCTGGGTTAGGGAGGGTTTGGCTGGTAGGGATATCCTTGTTTCATCACACACTAGTGACTCCTGTGGTGTGCTGGGCGCAGTGCATGCTCACCAGGTTGCCAGGTGCACAGTGTTTCCTCTGACACATTGGTGAGGCTGGCTTCCGGGTTAGATGCGCGCTGTGTAAGATGCATGGCTTTTGACCTTTGTCTCTCCCAAGCCCATACGGGAGTTGTAGCGATGAGACAAGATAGTAACCACTAACAATTGGATACCACAAAATTGGGGAGAAAAGGGGGTACATTTTTTTTTAAACAAACAAAAAAATTGTTAATAAACCAATTTGGCACATTTGGGCAGTCTTGACACAACATATTGAACAGAAATGCAATGGCTCATTGAATCAGTCTAAAACCTTGCACATACACTGCTGCCAACTAATGGCCAAAATCTATATTATGCCTTGACTCCTAAGTCATTTTAGGCAAACATTTGAAAAAAAGGGTCCGATCCTTAAGAGGTTTTAATTTATGCCCCGAAAAATCTATTCAGTTCCTCCACATTCAAACGAATGGCGGCCAACTTGAAAATAGGTTGTTGTGACTGATTTTACATTAAATCTATGATGACTCTATGAAACTTTTCCAATGGGTGTCCTTGTTCTGTGGGAAGTTTGGTGTAGTTATCATCTATGGTGCAATGTGATAATAAAGCACATCCCAGAGCTGCCCATTCTGTCTCATCAATGTATAGCAAATTGCACACAGGTATGACCTTTGACTCCTCCCCAAGGTGGACCCATGGAGATGTCATTAACATTCCAATTATTTTATACATGAATTCATGCCTCAAGTTAATAACATATCAAGTGCCTTATTTTGCAAAGATTGTTCTCTGATAATACAAAATGACATTACATATCCTCCATCCTGTTGGTCCAAATAACCAATGCCAGTTTATTAATCTATTTTTTTATTTCACCTATATTTAACCAGGTTGACCAGTTGAGAACAAGTTCTCATTTACAACTGCGACCTGGCCAAGATAAAGCAAATCAGTGCGACAAAAACAACAACACAGAGTTACACATAATCAAACGTAAAGTCAATAACACAATAGAAACATCTATGTACAGAGTGTGCAAATGTAGAAGAAAATAGGCCATAGAGGTGAAATAATTACAATTTAGCATAAACACTGGAGTGATAGATGTGCAGATGGTGATGTGCAAGTAGAGATACTGGGGTGCAAAAGAGCAAGAGGATAAATAACAATATGGGGATGAGGTAGTTGGGTATTTACAGATTGGCTGTGTACAGGTACAGTACACATCGGGAAGCTGACAGCTGATGCTTAAAGTTAGAGAGGGACATATAAGATTCCAGCTTCAGTGATTTTTGCAATTCGTTCCAGTCATTGGCAGCAGAGAACTGGAAGGAAAGGCGGCCAAAGAAAATGTTGACTGGGGATGATTAGTGAAATATACCTGCTGGAGTGCGTGCTACGGGAGGGTGTTGCTATGATGACCAGTGAGCTGAGATATAGATGACCTGGAGCCAGTGGGTTTGGCAAACAAGTATGTAGTGAGGGCCAGCCAACGAGAACATACAGGTCGCAGTGGTGGGTAGTATATGGGGCTTTGGTGGCAAAACGGATGGCACTGTGATGGAGTGTTGGAGGCTACTTTGTAAATGACATCGCCGAAGTCAAGGATCGGTAGGATGGTCAGTTTTACACAGATATGTTTGGCAGCATGAGTGAATGAGGCTTTGTTGTGAAATAGGAAGACAATTCTAGATTTAATTTTGAATTGGAGATACTTAATGTGAGTCTGGAAGGAGAGTTTACAGTCTAACCAGACACCTAGGTATTTGTAGTTGTCCACATATTCTAAGTCAGAACCGTCCAGAGTAGTGATGCTAGTCCGGCGGGTGGGTGCGGGCAATAATCGGTTGAAGAGCATGCATTTAGTTTTCCTAGCATTTAAAAGCAGTTGGAGGCCACGGAAGGAGTGTGGTATGCCATTAAAGCTTGTTTGGAGGTTTGTTAACACAGTGTCCAAAGAAGGGACAGATGTATATAGAATGGTGTCGTCTGCGTAGAGGTGGATCAGAGAATCACCAGCAGCAAGAGCGACATCATTGATATATACAGAGAAAAGAGTGGGCCCGATAATTGAACCCTGTGGCACCCCCATAGAGACTGCCAGAGACAGGCTCTCCGATTTGACACACTGAACTCTATCTGAGAAGTAGTTGGTGAACCAGGCGAGGCAGTCATTTGAGAAGCCAAGGCTATTGAGTCTTGCCGATAAGAATGTGAAGACGGCTGCACAGTACTGTCTTTTATCGATGGCGGTTATGATATCATTTAGGATCTTGAGCGTGGCTGAGAAGCACCCATGACCAGCTCGGAAACCAGATTGCATAGTGGAGAAGGTACAGTGTGATTCGAAATGGTCGGTGATCTGTTTGTTAACTTGGCTTTCGAAGATTTTAGAAAGTCCGGGCAGGATGGATATAGGTCTATAACAGTTTGGGTCTAGAGTGTCTCCCCCTTTGAAGAGGGAGCTTTCCAATCTTTGGGGATTTCAGACAATACGAAAGAGAGGTTGAACAGGCTAGTAATCGGGGTTGCAACAATTTCGGTGGATCATTTTTGAAAGAGAGGGTCCAGATTGTCTAGCCCAGCTGATTTGTAGGGATCCAGATTTTGCAGCCCTTAAAGAACATCAGCTGTCTGGATTTGGGTGAAGGAGAAGCGGGGGGGTGCTTGGGTAAGTTGCTGCAGGGGAGGCTGAGCTGTTGGCCGGGGTAGGGGCTTTCCAGTTGGAAAAATGCTTATTGAAATGATTGATTAGTGTAGATTTATTGGTGGTAACAGTGTTTCCTAGCCTCAGTGCAGTGGGCAGCTGGGAGGAGGTGCTCTTATTCTCCATGGACTTTACAGTGTCCCAAAACATTTTGGAATTAGTGCTACAGGATGCAAATATTGGTTCCTGACTTCCCTGAAAAGTTGCATATCGCGGGGGCTATTCGATGCTAATTCTGAACACCACAGGATGTTTTCGTGCTGGTCAAGGGCAGTCAAGTCTGGGGTGAACCAAGGGCTATATCTGTTCTTAGTTCTACATTTTTTTAATGGGGCATGCTTATTTAAGATGGCAGGAAAGCACTTTTAAAGAGCAACCAGGCATCCTCTACTGATGGGATGAGGTCAATATCCTTCCAGGATACCCAGGCCAGGTTGATTAGAAAGGCCTTCATTTGACCGCGGACCCATCACCCACGCAGGCAATGAGGCAGTGATCACTGAGATCCTGGTAAGAAGAACAAATTCTTATTTACAATGACGGCCTACCCCAGACGACGCTGGGCCAATTGTGCGAAGCCCTATAAGACTCCCAATTACGGCCAGATGTGATGCAGCCTGGATTTGAACCAGTTGCACTGGGATGCAGAACTTCCTGCACTGGGATGCAGTCACAGACTACTGCATCACTCGGGTGCCCCAATAGCACATTTCAGACACGAATGCAACACAATGCACTTCACATGAAAAAAAACGATGAAAATAAAAACGGAAATATTTACTACATACAAGGATTAAAAAAAGAATAACAATTTAAAACTAAAAGACCCTAAGGTAAATGCACCCCAGTCCAGTGTGTATTGACAGGCGATTAGAATGCTTGTTGTGGGCATTTTTACACCTGTTCAATGTTCATTTACATTTTATTAGAAAGTGTATTATGGTAATTTTTACACTCGATCATTACACCTGTTCAATGTTCATTTACATTTTATTAGAAAGTGTATTATGGTCATTTTTACACGCGATCATTACACCTGTTCAATGTTCATTTACATGTGATTAGAACGTGTGTTATGGTCATTTTTACACGTGATCATTACACCTGTTCAATGTTAATTTACAGGTGATTAGAACGCTTGAATATTGTACTTTCAGACGCATGAAATTGTACCATTGCACACGTTCTGAACGCCTGTGTCGTAGGGTACATTTCATGGGTCTGAAAGTACCATATTGTAGCCCCTCCCACCTCAATTTCCGTGAGTTTGACTTTGTTTGACTTCCGGCCTGTTGAGATGAATCGCTTACCCAGGGAGGGGGTTTCTAAATATGGATCAAATTGTTCAAATTAGTCAAGGCGTTGGTGAGAAATGGAAGAAGAAATGAAAACAACTTTTCCCACATAGCATTACAACTACAAAGTTGACGCTGGCTAGCTAACTTATTTTCATTTAAATAGTTAGTTAACAAGCTAGCAATAGTATTCTGTCTAGCCTGTATCTAATGGTTGTTACGTTGTGGGACATAGCAATAGTTATTTATACTTGTCATTTGGTTGAGACTAACATTCGTTTAGAAAATAATTGTTTACTTTGTGTATATTTGTTGTGTAATTGTTTGGATTTGCTAGTTGGCAAGCTGAGATGTATTTGCTCAAGTTGGCTAACTTAGCTATTTGCTCATGTTTTAGGAGAACTGTGGGATTCCGTATTTTACATTATAGCCATTACTATATGATTAAATATTATCTGATGTTGGCTGTGTGAGGTATCTGCATTTGTGCACTTGAGCATCATCATGAGATTAAACAACTGCTTGCAACATCTACTTGCCTGTTTGTGTGTGTGTGTGGCAAGAACTGAGTAACATGGTGTGACCTGCATGTTGCAAAACTGTAGATAACAGCCCAGCAGATGCTTTGTCGTTGTGTTTGTATGTAACAATATTGAGCACATGGTGTGACTTGCCCTATCTTACAAAGTTGTGGTTAATCAGGTATAGGGAGGGGTGGTCATCACGAGGTTTAACTGAAATGGAAAAATACTGAACAACACAATAGCAGGAACTGAGCAACTGTTATAAGTAGACTGTGATACCAGAACAGTAAGAATCTATACATCGACGGAGGGAGGACTCCAAGAAGCGCCAAGAGGCGGGGACCCGCTTGAGCGCCTGCGATAGGCTGAGTAGCTCAGCCTCTACTGTGATAGGCCAACAGACGGGTTGGAACAATGTCTATCACTGTTTACGTACATCCTGTCAGTTCCCTGTTTTGCCCTGCGTGGTATTACAGTGAGCCCGTATATACAAAAGTTGCATTTGCCATTTATTGCTTAGCTAATAAAAAATACATAATATACAATCGGTGACTCTTTGTCATGATTATCCAGATACCAGATTCGAATTTACGCAACTCTAACAGAACAGACTTGCTCCTTGCAGAATCTTGACAAAAGAGAACGTGGAATAAGATCTGGCTTTTGCAGTGCCCAGACAAGGTGAGAGCAAACTGCTACAGAGATAAAATAAAAAAAAGGTAAGATCTCTATCTTGATTAGCTATATTTCAAGTTTGAACCAATGCAATGGGTATTTTCTTGGCTTGCTAAATTACCTGCTTTTCCTGAAAATGTCTATCTGATAAAGTTGTTAGTTCTAGGAAATGTAAAGTAAATCAAATCAAATTTCATTTGTCACATACACATGGTTAGCAGATGTTAATGCAAGTGTAGCGAAATGCTTGTGCTTCTAGTTCTGACAATGCAGTAATAACCAACAAGTAATCTAGCTAACAATTCCAAAACTACTACCTTATAGACACAAGTGTAAGGGGATAAGAATATGTACATAAAGATATATGAGTGAGTGATGGTACAGAGCGGCATAGGCAAGATACAGTAGATGGTATTGAGTGCAGTATATACATATGAGATGAGTATGTAAACAAAGTGGCATAGTTAAAGTGGCTAGTGATACATGTATTACATAAAGATGCAGTAGATGATACAGAGTACACTATATACTACATATACATATGAGATGAATAATGTAGGGTATGTAAACATTATATTAAGTAGCATTGTTTAAAGTGGCTAGTGATATATTTTACATAATTTCCCATCAATTCCCATTATTAAAGTGGCTGGAGTTGAGTCAGTGTGCTGGCAGCAGCCACTCAATGTTAGTGGTGGCTGTTTAACAGTCTGATGGCCTTGAGATAGAAGCTGTTTTTCAGTCTCTCGGTCCCAGCTTTGATGCACCTGTACTGACCTCGCCTTCTGGATGATAGCGGGGTGAACAGGCAGTGGCTCGGGTGGTTGTTGTCCTTGATGATCTTTATGGCCTTCCTGTGACATCGGGTGGTGTAGGTGTCCTGGAGGGCAGGTAGTTTGCCCCCGGTGATGCGTTGTGCAGACCTCACAACCCTCTGGAGAGCCTTACGGTTGTGGGCGGAGCAGTTGCCGTACCAGGCGGTGATACAGCCCGACAGGATGCTCTCTATTGAGCATCTGTAGAAGTTTGTGAGTGCTTTTGGTGACAAGCCAAATTTCTTCAGCCTCCAGAGGTTGAAGAGGCGCTGCTGCGCCTTCTTCACAATGCTGTCTGTGTGGGTGGACCAATTCAGTTTGTCTGTGATGTGTACACCGAGGAACTTAAAACTTACTACCCTCTCCACTACTGTTCCATCAATGTGGATAGGGGGGTGTTCCCTCTGCTGTTTCCTGAAGTCCACAATCATCTCCTTAGTTTTGTTGACGTTGAGTGTGAGGTTATTTTCCTGACACCAGACTCCGTGGGCCCTCACCTCCTCCCTGTAGGCAGTCTCGTCGTTGTTGGTAATCAAGCCTACCACTGTTGTGTCGTCCGCAAACTTGATGATTGAGTTGGAGGCGTGCGTGGCCACGCAGTCGTGGGTGAACAGGGAGTACAGGAGAGGGCTCAGAACGCACCCTTGTGGGGCCCCAGTGTTGAGGATCAGCGGGGTGGAAATGTTGTTGCCTACCCTCACCACCTGGGGGCGGCCCGTCAGGAAGTCCAGTACCCAGTTGCACAGGGCGGGGTCGAGACCCAGGGTCTCGAGCTTGATGACGAGCTTGGAGGGCACTATGGTGTGAAATGCCGAGCTGTAGTCGATGAACAGCATTCTCACATAGGTATTCCTCTTGTCCAGATGGGTTAGGGTAGTGTGCAGTGTGGTTGAGATTGCATCGTCTGTGGACCTATTTGGGCGGTAAGCACATTGGAGTGGGTCTAGGGTGTCAGGTAGGGTGGAGGTGATATGGTCCTTGACTAGTCTCTCAAAGCACTTCATGATGACGGAAGTGAGTGCTCCGGGGGGGTAGTCGTTTAGCTCAGTTACCTTAGCTTTCTTGGGAACAGGAACAGTGGTGGCCCTCTTGAAGCATGTGGGAACAACAGACTGGGATAGGGATTGATTGAATATGTCCGTAAACACACCAGCCAGCTGGTCTGCGCATGCTCTGAGGGCGTGGCTGGGGATGCCGTCTGGGCCTGCAGCCTTGCGAGGGTTGACACGTTTAAATGTTTTCCTCACGTCGGCTGCAGTGAAGGAGAGTCCGCATGTTTTAGTTGCGGGCCGTGTCATTGGCACTGTATTGTCCTCAAAGCGGGCAAAAAAGTTATTTAGTCTGCCAGGGAGCAAGACATCCTGGTCCGTGACTGGGCTGCTTTTCTTTTTGTAATCCGTGATTGACTGTAGACCCTGCCACATACCTCTTGTGTCTGAGCCGTTGAATTGAGATTCTACTTTGTCTCTATACTGACGCTTAGCTTGTTTGATTGCCTTGCGGAGGGAATAGTTACACTGTTTGTATTAGGTCATGTTTCCGGTCACCTTGCCCTGATTAAAAGCAGTGGTTTGGGCTTTCAGTTTCACGCGAATGCTGCCATCAATCCACGGTTTCTGGTTTGGGACTGTTTTAATCGTTGCTATGGGAACGACCTCTTCAACGCACGCTCAAGCATCTGCAGACCAGTGAGGAGGAGGAAAGCCTATAAGACAAGAATTACCAGCTAGTTATATCAGACTTTATTGGCTTGCTAAATTAACTGCTTTTCCTGAAAATGTCTCTGATAAAGCTACACTCTTGGGAAAAAAAGGTGCTATCGAGAACGAACATAAGTTATTCAGCTGTCCCCGTAAATAACTTTTTGAAGAACCCTTGTTGGTTCCAGGTAGAACCACCTTGTTGGTTCCAGGTAGAACCACCTTGTTGGTTCCAGGTAGAACCCTTTCCAGAGGGTTCTACCTGGAACCCAAAAGGGTTACACTATGGGGACAGCTGAAGAACCCTTTTGGAACCCTTTTTTCTAAGAATGTATACTATTTTTTTCTAATGCAATATCCATGTTACAGCCACAACATGATGATCATATAGTCAAGCATCTGAAGACTAGCAAGGAGGAGAAAAGCCTGCTTTGGATGAGCAAGGGAGAACAATAACTAGCTATATCAGATAAACATGTTCAGGAGAAGCAGGGAGAGAGCAAGCTAGTCGTAGTAACATTATTATTGGAAACCTCACATGTGCATGTATCTGTGTTTTATATTTTAAGCAATAAGGCAGCTCTGGATTTGTGGTATGTGGACAATATACCACGGCTTAGGGCTGTTCTTACGCAGGGTGCAACGCAGAGTGCCTGGATACAGCTCTTAGCCATGGTATATAACCTCCAAGGTGCCTTATTGCTATTAAAAAACTGGTTACCAACCTAATTACAACAGTCAACAAGTAGTATTGACTCATACCCAGGGTATACGGTCTGATATACCATGGCTTGCTATCTGTCTCATGATGTACCGATCATCAACATGAACAAGACTGAATTCTGTTGAATTGTCAACTGGTCTAAATTGTTGTTAGGATGAAGTTGCTGTTCAGAATGACATGTTTGACTGTTGATGTTCACAGGAATCTCAATGCTATGTTGAACAAGCGCCACGGGTGAAGGAGCGGGAGGAAAGCGGACAGCTTCATTCTACCAAACATACAATGTTTGCTTCATGAACAATCGTTACATCTGAAATAAATACAGAATTAGAGTAATTTAGCAGGTCTGTAGTGTTGTTTTGAAACGTTCATTAAATATCTATTCAGTCAAAACTCACTTATTTTACGTTTGCTAAAATAATGTATGTTTTGTACTGTTACTTTTTACATTCTGAAACAGTCTCGTTAGTTTTGAGCTAGACTGATCAGGGAAATGTCTTCTGTAAATGTCTACTACCCTTTTAAAATGTTGATGAATGAAATTAGCACCTTTTATAGTTTGTTGCTACTTTCTAATGAGGAAGTGGGCGATGTGTAATACATTGGAGGAGGATTAATGAGAAATCAGAACTTGGCAATGTCAGGGAATAATTAGGATAAATGTACATCCTATTAATGGCAAAAGAAACTGCAGAGGTAGCTTTAAGATAACATTAGATATGTGCATGTTATGTACTGCACAAACGGCTAGCCAGCTATTTTCAAAACATTGGATTACCAATTTGAGCGGTGACGTCTCAGTTTACACCACATTTTGACATGGAGGTATGTCTCCTAGAGATGAACGTACTTTGGTGCAAAAAGTGAAAATCCATCCCAGAACAACAGCAAAGAACCTTGTGAAGATGCTGGAGGAAACAGGTACAAAAGTATCTATATCCGCAATAAAACGAGTCCTATATCGACATAACCTGAAAGGCCGCTCAGCAAGTAAGAAGCCACTGCTCCAAAACCGCCATAAAAAAGCCAGACTACGGTTTGCAACTGCACATGGGGACGAAGATTGTACTTTTTTTGGAGAAATGTACTCGTCTGATGAAACACAAATAGAACTGTTTGGCCATAATGACCATCGTTATGTTTGGAGGAAAAAGGGGGAGGCTTGCAAGCTGAAGAACACCATCCCATCCGTGAAGCATGGGGGTGGCAGCATCATGTTGTGGGTGTCCTTTGCTGCAGGAGGGACTGGTGCACTTCACAAAATAGATGGCATCATGAGGAGGAAAATTGTGGATCTATTGAAGCAACATCTCAAGACATCAGTCAGGAAGTTAAAGCTTGGACGCAAATGGGTCTTCCAAATGGACAATGACCACAAGCATATTTCCAAAGTTGTGGCAAATTGGCTTACGGACAACAAAGTCAAGGTATTGGAGTGGCCATCAAAGCCCTGACCTCAATCCTATAGATAATTTGTGGGCAGAACTGAAAAGGCGTGTGCGAGCAAGGAGGCCTACAAATCTGACTCAGTTACACCAGCTCTGCCAGGAGGAATGGGCCAAAATTCACCCAACTTATTGTGGGAAGCTTGTGGAAGGCTACCCAAAATGTTTGAACCAAGATCAACAATATTACCTCAATTAGCCCAACTAACTGGTGCTCCCACACATCGGCTACTCGGACTATTTGCATTGTGTCCCGCCAAACCCTCTTTTACACTGCTGCCCTGTTTATCATCTATGCATAGTCACTAACTATACCTCCAGTGCCTTGCGAAAGTATTCGGCCCCCTTGAACTTTGCGACCTATCCAATAAATGTTGTTCCACTTCATGATTGTGTCCCACTTGTTGTTGATTCTTCACAAAAAAAATACAGTTTTATATCTTTATGTTTGAAGCCTGAAATGTGGCAAAAGGTCGCAAAGTTCAAGGGGGCCGAATACTTTCGCAAGGCACTGTACATCTACAGTGGGGCAAAAAAGTATTTAGTCAGCCACCAATTGTGCAAGTTCTCCCACTTAAAAAGATGAGGCCTGTAATTTTCATCATAGGTACACTTCAACTATGACAGACAAAATGAGAAAAAAAAAAATCCAGAATATCACGTTGTAGGATTTTTAATGAATTTATTTGCAAATTATGGTGGAAAATAAGTATTTGGTCAACTACAAACAAGCAAGACCTGCAACTTATTCTTTAAGAGGCTCCTCTGTCCTCCACTCATTACCTGTATTAATGGCACCTGTTTGAACTTGTTATCAGTATAAAAGACACCTGTCCACAACCTCAAACAGTCACACTCCAAACTCTACTATGGCCAAGACCAAAGAGCTGTCAAAGGACACCAGTAACAAAATTGTAGACCTGCACCAGGCTGGGAAGACTGAATCTGCAATAGGTAAGCAGCTTGGTTTGACGAAATCAACTGTGGGAGCAATTATTAGGAAATGGAAGACATACAAGACCACTGATAATCTCCCTCGATCTGGGGCTCCACGCAAGATCTCACCCCGTGGGGTCAAAATGATCACAAGAACGGTGAGCAAAAATCCCAGAACCACACGGGGGGACCTAGTGAATGACCTGCAGAGAGCTGGGACCAAAGTAATAAAGCCTACCATCAGTAACACACTACGCTGCCAGGGACTCAAATCCTGCAGTGCCAGATGTGTCCTCCTGCTTAAGTCAGTACATGTCCAGGCCCGTCTTAAATTTGCTTGAGAGCATTTGGATGATCCAGAAGAAGATTGGGAGAATGTCATATGGTCAGATGAAACCAAAATAGAACTTTTTGGTAAAAACTCAACTCGTCATGTTTGGAGGACAAAGAATGCTGAGTTGCATCCAAAGAACACCATACCTACTGTGAAGCATGGGGGTGTAAACATCATGCTTTGGGGCTGTTTTTCTGCAAAGGGACCAGGACGACTGATCCGTGTAAAGGAAAGAATGAATGGGGCCATGTATCGTGACATTTTGAGTGAAAACCTCCTTCCATCAGCAAGAGCATTGAAGATGAAACGTCTTTCAGCATGACAATGATCCCAAACACACCGCCCGGGCAACGAAGGAGTGGCTTCATAAGAAGCATTTTAAGGTCCTGGAGTGGCCTAGCCAGTCTCCAGATCTCAACCCCATAGAAAATCTTTGGAGGGAATTGAAAGTCTGTTTTGCCCAGCAACTGCCCCAAAACATCACTGCTCTAGAGGAGATCTGCATGGAGGAATGGGCCAAAATACCAGCAACAGTGTGTGAAAACCTTGTGAAGACTTACAGAAAACGTTTGACCTCTGTCATTGCCAACAAAGGGTATATAGCAAAGTATTGAGATAAACATTTGTTATTGACCAAATACTTATTTTCCACCATAATTTTCAAATAAATTCATTAAAAATCCTACAATGTGATTTTCTGGATTTTTTTTTCTTCTCATTTTGTCTGTCATAGTTGAAGTGTACCTGAAAATTACAGGCCTCATCTTTTTAAGTGGGAGAACTTGCACAATTGGTGGCTGACTAAATACTTTTGCCCCACTGTACATACAGTGGCTTGAGGAAGTATTCACCCCCTTGACATTTTTCCTATTTTGTAGCCTTATAACCTGGAGGGTTATTGTATCATTTGATTTACACAACATGCCTAACACTTTGAAGATGCAAAATGTTTTTTTTTGTGTGAAACAAACAAGACATATTACAAAGTCAATACTTTGTAGAGCCACCTTTTGCAGCAATTACAGCTGCAAGTCTCTTGGGGTTTGTCTCTAGAATGTTGGCACATCTAGCCACTGGGATTTTTGCCCATTCTTCAAGGCAAAACTGCTCAAGCTCCTTCAAGTTGGATGGGTTCCGCTGGTGTACAGCAATCTTTAAGTCATACCACAGAATTCTCAGTTGGATTGAGGTCTAGGCTTTGACTAGGCTATTCCAAGACATTTAAATGCTTCCTCTTAAACCACTCAAGTGTTGCTTCAGCAGTTTGCTTAGGGTCATTGTCCTGCTGGAAGGTGAACCTCCATACCAGTCTCAAATCTCTTGAAGACTGAAAAAAAGTTTCCCTCAAGAATTTCCCTGTATTTAGCGTGATCAAACATTCCATCAATTCTGACCAGTATCCCAGTCCCTGCCGAGGAAAAACATGGTGTTCTTGGGGTGATGTGAGGTGTTGGGTTTGCACCAGACATAGCTTTGACTTGATGGCCAAAAAGCTCCATTTTAGTCTCATCTAACCAGAGTACCGTCTTCCATATGTTTGGGGAGTCTCCCACATGCCTTTTGGCTGACACCAAATGTGTGGAGCTTTGCAGCTCCTTCAGGGTTATTTTTGATCTCTTTGTTGCCTCTAATTAATGCCCTCCTTGCCTGGTCAGTGAGTTTTGATGGGCGATCCTCTCTTAGCAGGTTTGTTGTGGTGCCATATTCTTTCAATTTTTTTAATAATGGATTTAATGGTGCTCCGCAGGATGTTCAAAGTTTTGGATATTTTTTTATAACCCAACCATGATATGTACTTCTCCACAACTTTGTCCCTGACCTGTTTGGAGGACTCCTTGGTCTTCATGGTGCCGCTTGCTTGGTGGTGCCCTTGCTTAATGGTGTTGCAGACTCTGGGGCCTTTCAGAACAGGTGTATATCTACATGACAGATCATGTGACACTTAGATTGCACACAGGTGGACTTTATTTAGCTAATTGGGCGACTTCTGAAGGTAATTGGTTGCACCAGATCTTATTTAGGGGCTTCATAGCAAAAGGGGTGAATACATATGCACGCACCACTTTTACATTTTAATTTAATTTGACATTTTTTTAAACAAGTTGTTTTTTTCCTTTCACTTCACCAATTTGCATTATTTTGTGTATGTCCATTACATGAAATCCAAATAAAAATACATTTAAATTACAGGTTGTAATGCAACAAAATAGGAAAAATGCCAAGGGGGTGAATACCTTTGCAAGGCACTGTATTACCTCAATTAGCCAGACTAACCGGTGCCCCCGCACATTGACTCTGTACAGGCACCACCTATATATCACCTCGCTACTGTTATTTTCACTGTCATTTTACTGTTTTTATTTATTTACTTATCTATTGTTTACCTGATACCTATTTTCTTAAATTGCACTGTTGGTTAGGGCTTGTAAGTAAGCATTTCACTGTAAGGTGAAACACCTGTTGTAATAGGCACACGTGATAAATAAACTTTGATTTGATTTGCAAGAGCGAATGTTTCACTGGTTGTTCACTGGTTTCAAACACAATGATTGATAGGCAACTTAAACTTCTTGAATTCCACCATTATTGGGTTTAAATACACATTTACATTTGTGAACAGCCATCCACAACAACCACAATCCGTAAAATGCAAATAGATAAATGAGAGAGCAGCAGTGTGATGTAGATATCAATAATAAGTGATATACGTATCACTGTAGACTACAACACTGCTGTCATCTTCACCTCCAAGTGTTTATTCAAGTTGGATGATCTTTGGATGCCGACAGCAGTGGCACCATTGGAAGACATAGCTTGGACTGTATCCTACAAAAGCCTATTCCTGCTCTTTTCCCGCAATCCATAAACCACATTTGGTGTGTCATCATAGTGGTCTCTGACTTGTGGTCAGACTCACTCAGGTGGAACAAACTTGTGCCTTTTTTCAATGCTGATTTGAATGTCATTGAGTGTCAAAGATTCATTTTTTTCACTAACATGCTCAAAGTAATCTAGTTTTTTAAGTATCTAATCTGATTACAATATTTAAATGTAAATGTAATGTAAATGTATTTAGTTACTGTTTTTTTTGTAATCTGTTACTCCCCAACCCTGATTGTCTCAATGCAGCCTTATAATGCTGTGAAAGGATCCTGGAACCCAAATGAGTTGGGTCCCATCCTCCTTATTAAAACGTGTTTAGTTTCCAAAAGGTACTGACATTTTCAACAAAAGTTACACCCATTGAGCTGCAATAATCACATAGTCAGTTGTGAAGAGAAAGAATCCTGCTGAAGTGTTGAATGCCACGATTCAGAGAGGACACAGGGCCAGATATGATGGGTCTTTTGTTAATGTCTAGCAGAGAGTCAATCAGCTCTTTAAAATCCAGTTTCAAATGTTCAGAGCTGCCCTTCATAATGTCATTAAAACCCACATGGACCACGATAGAATCGATGTCCATGTCCTGGCGTAGTATATTCGGGAGCAGCTTAGTAATGTAATTTACTCAAGCTCCGGGATAGGAAATTGCTTTTACACCAGGAACGGTCACATGTCAGCAAATCACTACTGTCTGAACACACACAAATCTTATTTGGTCACTTGTAACTTGCTGTTTGGACCATCAGTATTCCAATACGGATTTTCAAAATAGAACTGATTTCAGCATTAAGGCCTGCAGTGTGAACAACCCTCCTGTAGGATTTCGCTCCAACCCCAGTAACTAACCTGGTTCAGTTTATCAACCAGCTAATTATTAGAATCAGGTGTGTTAGATTAGAGTTGGAGTGAAAACCTACAGGACAGTAGCTCTCCAGGAACAGGGTTGGAGAGCCCTGATTTAGAGGCAAAGCCAGTCTCACTCCAATGTTTCACATTTGAAATATTTAAAAAATAATTTTTAAAAGCACACATTATAAATATATATATATCTTCAGATTTTTATAGAAAAGAGCATAGAGACTACTGGTGATGAACAAGGCTACATATGGAATTATCAGGCAATGTCCTCAGGGTACTTCTCATGATAGGTAACGTCAGGTCTGGCATTATATCACAAAATAATAATGATTTAAGAATTTGTCTAGTGCTACAAAAATGATGGCTAAAGCAATCAATGTGATTTCTAATGGCTTTCTACTGTGATTTATAACAAACAGGAACACATTTCTCATCCTTGAAGTCGATGGCACGGCACTCACTAATAATACATTTGCAAGTGAGATAATCTAACAAGCAGTGAAAGCAGTAAAAAAAGTTAATGTCATTTTTATCATAGCAAGAAGAGATCAAAAAATACAAATGGTTTGGGTCAGAGGTGACACAAAATGAAACAAGTGGCTAGGTCACCAAAGACAGTTGTGACCCACAGCACTAAACCATCACAGAGGTCAAACTGAGGTCTCCATCCACCTCCAGGATGTTGACCTGCTGGAGGAGGGTGTGGCGGTGTTTGTAGGTGCTCGTCTGATTCCCGTTGACCACTATCTTGTAGCACTGACCCTCACAGTAAATAGACAGCTGAAAAGACCAGACTAGCCTCATTAGTACTCAGTCTGATATAAAGAGAGAAACAATCCAGCATCTTTAATGTCGATCATCTCTCTAATGAACATCATGCCACATTCTGAGTGACTATACCAGAAAGGAAATCATTATCAGGAAAGGGCTTAGCTAAACAGAAAGATAAGTGGTATGCTTGGTGCTGAAACAATAAATAATTATTCATCCTTGAAACTGTGATTGTATACAAGGTGCGTTGTGTGACGGCAGCCTTAGATAAAAGTGGAAGGTTCCTGGTGGTTAGTTACCGTGAAGGCCTGGCCCCTGTGGAAGGGCATTCCACCAGAGCGCTCCTCCTTTCCCCACTGGTCTCTCAGCTTGCTGTTGCGTACCACTAGTGTCTCGTCAAATCGGGGGTTGAAGTGCAGCGCGATCCCAGAGTTGAACAGTAGGTTAATGTGGAACCTATAGGCAACGGGAAAACGATAAGTGTTTGGGGAAAACCATGACAGGAGAACTGCTATTGTTGCACCCTCTAGCATGTTTTGTAGGCCTACCTCTTTCTATTTATTTTTTTAAAAATGTACCTTTATTTAACTAGGCAAGTTAAGTTTCTAAGCCAAGGGCACATTGGCACACTTGCAATACCATGGAAATGAGGTGAACTAGAATTGCCAAAGTTCTTTTATGCTTTTTTAAATTCAAATATATATAGGAATTTATATTGTAACTCCAGGGGAAGTGTATTTCTCGCTGTTGTTCTCCTTTACTGTAAAGACAATAAGGCAGGATCAGACCTATTGGCATTGGGGTTAACCACTCCCTGGATGTTGATGGTGCGTCCAGGGTAGAGTCCTCCATTGATCATGTTCTTGTATGGAACAGCCTGGATGAAAAAGGAAGATTTGAATGAATCACTCATTATGACCAATAGACGTTGATGCGATAGAACTAACTAAATTTGCTCCGCAACACTACAGTACAAGAAAGTAGAAGATCATTTACAAAGAATGGTGGCTGGACATATGGAGGAGTGGCCTGTGACAAGCAACAGGAGAGGGGGATCTTAACAGCACGTTGATTACAGTACTACATTTCCCTGTAAACAGGTTACTGTATATTTAGTGTAACTCTGTCACAATCTGCCTAAAGACAATGACAGGTTGTTACACTCACACAACGATACAGTCAGTGTACAGAAAGAGGAAGTAGATCACACTATACAAATATGATCTTTAGTGATCTTAAAATTCCCCATCACAGGAACTACGAAGCATCAGGTCTACTAAGCATAAAACTTTGGGTTACGGTATGTAACCCCGGTTCAGTGAAGGAGATGAGGGAGACGTATCACTATGGGACACGCCCTCGTTTGTGGGTCATTGGTTGAATTCTTATTCAATCACGCCTAACAGGCCAATATGAGCTTTGTGTGTGTACGCTCCTCTTGTCTATATAACATCCTGCACTGCTCTGGTTTCCTCAATCTAAGAACAAGTTGTGCAAGATGAGCAATCTGGTGATATGTCTCCCTCATCTCCTTCAGAAAACCGGGATTGCATACCGTAACCCAAATTTCTCTTTCAGTCGACTCGGTTCAACAACTCACTATGGGACACTTGCAAAACACCCCGATTGCCAAAAGCCCGTTTCCTGAGAAGCCTGTTGTGGTTCATGGTAATGTATCTGATCCATACTACTCAGCTCCAGCACCAATGACTGTGTGTGCCAGGGAGGGTGCAGTAATGACTAGCCCAACTAGCCGGAGATGCCTCTGAACAGTGCCCATGACTGGCAATTCCTCTAGTGGAATGTCTCCGGACACGCAGTGGAGACTGCAATCCTGGATAACTGTATGCCTTGGCGATAGCCTCCATTACCCAATGGAAGAGGCGTTGTTTGGACCAAGCCCTGCCCTGAGCGGGGTGGCAAAGCAAACAAACAGTTGGTCACAATTCTGGAATGGCCTAGTCCTGTCAATGTAGATGCACCGTGTGCCCACCAGACACAACGTGTTAAGATGCCGCTGCTCTGGAGAAGAGAAAGGCTGAGGGTGGAAGGGAAAGAGGTCAGTGGCTTAACTACGATAGGTCATGTGAATGACCTTAGAAACCTCTTGGTGCAGACTCCGATCCAAAGAGATATTACGATATCTATATCTCAACACATGCCATCAGCAAACCTTATTGACTATTCTTTTCATGATTTTGAGCCACCTGTCTCTGTGAATGAGCAAACTCCCTCCTCCTTGCAGTCGTGCAATACGGTAGTTGAGATTAACATCTCTTGCCCTTCGGACACTTCCGCAAGCACTGCGGCCGCATCAGCAAGAAAAACATTTATGCACAGAGTGTACTCTGCTTCCGATAATACACCTTCCGCTTTGTGGGGGACTGTTACCCCTTACAATGACATTTACATTACATTACATTTAAGTCATTTAGCAGACGCTCTTATCCAGAGCGACTTACAAATTGGTGCATACACCTTATGACAACCAGTGGAACAGCCACTTGCATCTAAATCTTGTTGGGGGAGAAGGATTACCTACCCTTACTTACCCTATCCTAGGTATTCCTTGAAGAGGTGGGGTTTCAGGTGTCTCCGGAAGGTGGTGACTGACACTAATGGCGTCAGTCCAGCAACTGACCCGATGACTCCCACTGGTGAAACACTTTGCAATATCACAGACCGATATCCTCATCTCAGTATGCAGGTATTGAAGAGGTTGCCACACGCGGACGTGGTGGTGACTGACAGGCCTCAACAGCCACTGAGCGTTTTGAAGCACAAACACCAGGAGATTTGGTTGAAAGGTGACAGCCATTCTCATAACAACACAGCCGCTGACAACTTCTACATATGGTCCGACCTTCTCATTTGTGCCTTGGATACCAACACCACCCGCTGATGGGGGGGTCCTGAGACACAAAGGGGGGGAATAGCAGCCCAGACCCATGATAAGCCTCATCGAGGCCAGTGGGGGGGTCGAGACTACGGGCAACACCGTACGAGCCCGCCAGAGCATCAAACAAATGTAGTTGTAAACTCCCCTATGAGAACAGTGAGGAGCAGACAGGCCCGTAGACGGGGATAATCTTAGAACACATCTAAGATATTACTGAGGTGTACCACACTGGTCGTAACCACCACACTGGTCGTAGAAGTCCACTGGACTTCCACCTTCAGAACAAATGGCAAAAAAATAAATAGTCATGCCTTGCCATGTGTAGGTTCAACTACAATACAACTAGTAAAATGCTCTAATCATGTGTTCCGGTAGGATAATATTTCAGAATGAATCAGTAGGATAACTGGTCCCCTTGAGTACCAGTAGCAATGCCAGCAACATTTAGTCCAGCTACAATCAGTAAGAAGATTAGTTACCTAACAAATCAAATTACCCTTGACAACAGCGACATAGTAGTTATGTAACGGATGTGAAATGGCTAGCTAGTTAGCGGTGGTGCGCGCTAATAGCGTTTCAATCGGTGACGTCACTTTGCTCTGAGACCTTGAAGTAGTGGTTCGGGGTAACTTTTGTGGATAGATGGGTAACGATGCTTCTTGGGTGTCAGTTGTTGATGTGTGCAGAGGGTCCCTGGTTCAAGCCCTGGTATGGGCGAGGGGACGGAGTAAAGTTATACTGTTACATTGATGCTGTTGACCCGGATCACTTGTTGCTGCAGAAAAGGAGGAGGTCAAAAGAGGGGTGAGTGTAACAGATGTGAAATGGCTGGCTAGTTAGCGGTGGTGCGCGCTAATAGCGTTTCAATCGGTGACGTCACTCGCTTTGAGACCTTGAAGTAGTGGTTCCCCTTGCTCTGCAAGGGCCATGGCTTTTGTGGAGTGATGGGTAACGATGCTTCATGGGTGTCAGTTGTTGATGTGTGCAGAGGGTTCCTGGTTCAAGCCCGGGTATGGGCGAGGGGATGGACTAACGTTATACTGTTACAGTTAGGAGTCACTCAGAGTACAACACGGGTAAGGGAATCTCCAGAGCACTCTTCCAATGGTTAACACACGTGCCATTAATAAATAGAACCCTCCATTCAGGAGGAAAGTTATTAAAAGTCATGAACCATGATCACACCACGTACGACTGGTCCAATACTTAAAGAGTACTTCTGTCGTGAGGTTAGCTCCTCCGTGGAAAACATAGCTATGAAATAGACTTCTTCATACCTATTGCCACATACCTATCGCCACTATAATAGTGGAAGATGCAGTGACTTGTAGTAAAACCACTACAGACTCAGTCGACACCAATTCTGACTGATCTCCAGGCATTGACCTGAAAATTACCTGATTACATCAGACTCATTCTGAACAAGTTGTAATCTGCCATGATACTTGGTTTTCTTCCCTTGACATGCGCGCTTGTGTAAGCATAAACGCACATGCACAACGGAACATCCAACTAGGATTTATGCTAGGATCACTTAAGGGTCCGAGCAAAATACCAGCCTTAGTAAAGTTAAACATTTACTTTGAGGCCTTTGACTCTACTGCTACAGTACTCACAAGTTTTCTTCCCAGAAGTCCATAGTTCATCCCTGTAGACTGCCAAAACTAGTGACATGACATTAGAGACAATGCCATGATAGAGTCATTTTGCCAGGACATTGGACGTATATAGAATACAGTCCAATTAGGTGATTTTGGTGTGAGAACTATATTTTGTATATCTTTTGTTTATGCTTTCATTCCTTTTCGGTTCAGTTCCTTTGACACTTAGGAAGCGATAGAGCCATAAACAAAGTTTACAACCATCACTTACACGGAACCCAAACCAGCTGCGCGCGTGTGCCATCGTGCATACATTTATTTTGTCCCCCTACACCAAACGCGATCACGAAACACAGGTTAAAATATCAAAGCAAACTCTGAACCAATTACATTCATTTGGGGACAGGTCAAAAAGCATTAAACATTTATGGCAATTTACCTGGTTAGCTTGCACTTGCTAGCTAATTTGTCCTATTTAGCTAGCTTGCAGTTGCTAGTTAATTTGTCCTCGGAGATAAACATTGAGTTGTCATTTTACCTGAAATGCACAAGGTCCTCTACTCCGACAATTAATCCACACATAATACGGTCAACCGAATTGTTTCTAGTCATCTCTCCCCCTTCCAGGCCTTTTAACTAATATGGTATATTGGCATCTAAACGTTCATAGTATTACCACGACGACCGGCAACACAGTTTGTCTTTCAATCATTCACGTGGGTATAACCAATGAGGATATGGCACGTGGGTACCTGCTTCTTTAAACCAATGAGGAGATGGGAAAGGCAGGACCTGCAGCGCGATCTGCGTCAGAAATAGAAAGGACTTCTATTTTAGCCCTTGGCAACACAGACGCTCGTTGAGTGCAACTGAATAACATAGATTTCTAAATGTATTTTGCAACACACGGTGTAGTCAGGGTATGAGTGCCACAATGCCGTTCATTGGGGAATGAATGTAATTATACATATTTTGTGAGTGTGTGTGCGTTGTTAACATCTGCCTAAGTTACTGCCCAGAGATCTTCCAGTCTGGGTGACCAGACGACGAGTCCGGAACGGGATGGGCATCCCCTGCCCATACTTGTGGTACTTTGCAGCTTCCAGGAAACCTACCAAGGTAATCCACTAGAGGGGGACCGCAACGGCAATCACCAACCGGACTTCTCTCTCTCTCTCTGACACTTAAGGGACGGGTATGACGAGTGTCCTAACCCTTTCATTTGATGACCTCAAAGAGGACAGGAAACACCATAACTAAATCTCTGAATGTGTACATATCTCAATTATGGGGTTTGAATCTAATTCTTGTATAAAATTAACTAATAAAGATGAAACTGTTTGTGGAATGATGTAATGTGATGGTAAACCTTTAATGTGAGCGAACTGTATTCCCTTTCAAGTTTAACTAAGTCATTGGCCCACCCCCCTGAGCACAGACATGATCTGGCGTCATAGAACCTCCTTTTCTATTGTTACAAATAAAAAACCCTCCTGAGGAAATCCTCTTCAGACCACGCATACCACGGTGGACACTGAGGGTGGAAAGGTTTGAGTTGAGACTAAGCAAACCCACAGAATGAGCTGTGAATGCGAATAGTTTGGAATTCCTAACCATACCACGTGGCGCATTGGCTACATGGCTGGAAATTGTTCAACTCTGAGACTATCGATCCCTACAGAATAAGAGCAAATCTTCGATGCTAATAACTAGTCTGCAGCTAGAAATTATGTCAACCCGGGATGCGAAGACAGACAACCACCTAAACATCTATTCTATGAAAACCTTTCTGAATGGTACTCTGAAGTAGCCATTCTAACCACGAAAGATCTTCAGCAAAGCAGAGAGAGACGATGATGAAATGATTCTCCGCAGACGGACGATTTCAACAGAAATCACGACGACACACTAGGCGTAAATATATATTGATTGCAATTATTCCCAAATGAGTGAGCGTTCATGTGCAAAGGATTAGCATTTCAATTCATATAATTATCAACTGTGTTGTGTTTCCATTTGTCTTTCCCGCCTGTTCTCAGTCCACACCCACTTCCCTTTGTCACCAAGCCGTCATATCGGCTTAGCCCACTAGGGAATCTTCCCTATCCTTTGTTAGTAACCATATCTACTGTTGTCTGTGTATGCATTTCTGTGATTATTTAGTTAGTTAGTAAATAAATTATTAAGACAATTGGTGTGTATATATGATTCATAGTAAAGGCTGTGTTCGTGCAGATAACCAACAATTTACGACGTTTGGAATGAGACTCATGTGAGGTAAAGAATAATGAATTAATTAGAAGACTAATTCATCAGATATTAAAATATCTGAAGAGTTATATTAGGAAAATTATAACTTTGTAATCTGAAGATTTATCTTGCTGCCCCGACTTCCTAGTTAATTACATTTGCATGATTAGTTTAATCACGTAATAATAATTACGGAGAATTGATTTGATAAAATAAGTCTTCACTTTTAATGATGCCAAAAACACAACACCTCATGAGGAGGAGACCAAGCAAAACTGCCACAATCAGGCACATCCAGTATGTGACTGATGTTGCCGGGTAAAACACAAGAGGCAGTGGCGAAAAGCCATCAAAATATTTTCTGCTGGATCGGTAAGAGCAAGCTTTTGGCACGATTCATCCTGAAGCCTAGCGCGAGCATGTGCAACAACAGCTAGGCTGTGTGCTCCACTGCCTGAGCCAGAGTGTCCATCGGTGGGGCAAGGGACAGATCGAGTGGTACGGTGGAATATTCGTAGGCTATGCACTCAAAGGCGAACCTTAGATATCTCATGTGTGAAGGTAACTAGCTACAATTGCGATGGGACTAGCTAAAAATTTGTGGGAACCTGCTATTGGTGAGATGTTAAAGCAGTGGAGCTAAATAACTAACAACGCAAATTGTGTGTAGGCCAGGCAACAGGTCTACTGTAGCTAGACAACAACAAAAAACACTGCTAACAAGCTAACTGAGGTAACTTCACTCTGTTATTAAGTGAAGATGAAGTTAGCAGAATTCCTGAAAATAAGCCATTTAACGCTTTGTGTTGGGGTGGTAACCCACACCAAAAGGAACAGTTAAGTTGAGAGCTAGTTTTCTGAATGAAGCTGCTTTAAGGCTAGGAACCATATAGTAACCAAATAGACTCATGAAGACACAAAGAATGAGGAAACCAGAGGGTGTTATAAAGACACTTGGGCGTACACCCACAAAGCTCTGATTAGGCTGTTAGGCGTGATTTGCATAATGCTTACACCAATGACCCACAAAATAAGGATGTCCCATAGTGAGATGTCTAACCCAGTTGACTGAATGATAACTAAAATCTAGAGACTCTGAAAGACAGTGAAAGGAATACAAATCACAAAATGGAGAAAAAAATGTTAATGAGTCCGATAACCAAGAAGTGGTTGGCCAATAAATTATCATTATTGATTCAGATCCAGATTAACTCACTGGTTGTGCGGGAAATCCTGGATAAGGGAACCCTGGTTGCCCCGGAAATCCCGGACAAGAAGGGAATCCTGGTTGCCCCGGAAATCCTGGATAAGAAGGGAATCCTGGTTGCGCCGGAAATCCCGGGTAAGAAGGGAATCCTGGTTGCCCCGGAAATCCTGGCTGTGCAGGAATGATGGGCTGAAGGACATGAAATCACTTTAAATCAGTTGAACTGTCTTCAAATTCTCTGTCCATCTAATTAATATGTTAGGTACTACTCACCGCAGGGTTCTGGAAGACGATGGAGGTCAACTCCACTTTCCCATCGGCTGAGATGGTGTCCACTGAGTAAAACGGGATTCGGTGCTTGAAGGTCATGAAATGGTTCCCATTCACTTTCAACTGAAGACAGAGAACAGAGAACGACCATGAGCAGAGTCATTATGGACCTGAGGACAGTGAGTGAGAGAACAGGTGTCACTCACAACTATTCAAGTTATTTTCCAACCCATGAATTGAAATCCATTTGAACTCCTAAACAGACTAGAATAAATTGAGTCACACTGTAAAATAGAATACATAACATATCATTTCAAGAAAACAAGAGTGAAATCCCATGGGTTCCCGAGTGGCGCAGCCGTCAAAGGCACTGCATCTCTGTGCTAGAGGCGTCACTACAGACCCCTGTTCGGTTCCAGGGTGTATCACAACCGGCCGCGATTGGGAGTCCCATAGGGCGGCACGCAATTGGCCCAGCATCGTCCGGGTTAGGGTTTGGCCGGGGTAGGCCGTCATTCTAAATAAGAATTTGTTCTTAATTGACTTGCCTAGTTAAATAAAGGTTAAATAAAAAATAAAAAAGATTGAGTCACTGACTTCATTGAAATAATGTGGGAGCTCTGTAAGCATAATATTTTACAGTCATTTATATAAAACAGGAAATTATATATTTTACAATGACAGACTGAAAAGGTTGTTGTGTAGTCAGAATGTACAGATGTAGGTTCTTAATTTGATCACTCTTTCGTTGATGAGACTTTTCCTGTCAACAGGAAATGCTAACCTTTTGTGTATTCAAGGTTTAAAAAAGCTTTTTTCCCCCCTTTAAAACAAAAAATGTATCAACCCCATTCATTATAATCCATATAATAATCAACATTTCCTGTGGCTGCAGGATTATTTTCCTGCTGTAACAAACTGGCTCAAATTAAGATCCTACATCTGTATCTTCCATTTGCTATAGTAGCGGAGGGTTTGGGTGACCTGGAAGCCGTCCCTCTGGACAGTTATCTCGAGGCTGAAGCTGGAGCCATGTTGGAAGGGGGAATGCTGCTTCCGCTCCTCTGTCCCCCATCTGGATTGCTGCAAGGTGTTGGTCACCACATATCCAGGGTGACTGTCATAGCGTGGATTGAAGTGAAGGGCAATGTCTGCCCCTGCCCTAGAACCACACTGCAAATTCACATGGAACCTGAGAAAGAGAAAGTGAGATTGAGAGAGATCATGTGCTTCTGGATATGTTAAACAGTTCTCAGAACAAATTTGAATCTGAGACAACTAATAAGGAAATGTATTATCAAAACTTATATCGGTGAGTGGTGACCCACCTGTCTGCCCCATGGTGAACTCTCCCAGTGATAGTGATGGTCTTCCCCTCCTGAAGCCCACCCTGGATAGAGCCGGTGAAAGGGAGACTCTGGGAAAATAAACAGAATCATTAACGACAAAACTCAATTGAATAAGAATGGATAAATGAAATGAAAACTATTATGTAGACTAGAGGCCATTGACTCACCTCTTTACTACATCTACTATTACTGCTTGTGTGATCATGTTTAATAGGCCTACATAACGGAATACGCGAGACATTCACTGTAGCCTAATAACATACATGTTACATTTGCACAATAGCATAGCATGAATTGATACTATGAATGTCTAGCTATGCATATATTGATTTTAGAATTAAATCTGTGAACTGAAAAAAGCAGACTATAACTGGGAAAATAATGTACAGTATATTACTGAGAAGCGGATGGGAGCGCATTTTGATTACCAGATTTGACAAGAAAGCACACGCACAACTCTCCCGAAGTTAAACATTAAGAACATCTACATTTTAAATACACAACACAATAAATCACATGACAAATGTTTGTAATAAACGTACCGGATTATAAAAAGGTTCCTGGTTATAAAATGCCATTTCTCCAAATCTCACTGTAAATCGAAACGTCTTCTCAGTTGCTCAACGCTCTCTTCTCATTGATGATATGGGTGGTTTCAGAAATGTGTAGTTTCGTTTTTTCGTGCATTGAAGGTGTGGGAGGAGGAAGTAAGTAACAATGTAGCCCAGTTTACAATTCCCGTACATTGTTTTTTTCCCCTAACGAATACCTTATCGGTCTTGCCCTCATCGGTAGGCCTAGTCAAGAGACGAAGCGGGCGATAGATTTTTATGCTTTTTCAATCATTACCCTGCAATAACTCAGTCAAGTGATGTTGTCAGGAAGTTGATTCAGAATTGGACAGGGTTTGCTGTGTATAGAGGTCAGTTTGTCTCCATGCACACACACGCATTCTAACGTCACATGTATAATGTAATAACAATGGCACATTTTTTATTTCTAATTCAATAACCGAATTAATTGCCCGATTGTCACTTCAACCCAAGACAACCAATTGTAGGCTACCACTGTCCTTTAGACACTTCCATTTGTCTCTCCTGGATTCGGTGAGGATATTTCTAATCGGTGAGGATATTTCTATTGGGGCGGCAGCGTAGCCTAGTGGTTAGAGCGATGGACTAGTAACCGGAAGGTTGCGAGTTCAAACACCCGAGCTGACAAGGTACAAATCTGTCGTTCTGCCCCTGTGGGCAGTTAACCCACTGTTCCCAAGCTGTCATTGAAAATAAGAACGTGTTCTTAACTGACTTGCCTGGTTAAATAAAGGTAAAATGTTGGTGTTTTAGTAATAATACCACAAATACACACCCAATTCATTGTATTTGTTTCAAAATGTTCTAGAAGAGAATTAATTGCCCGATTGTCACTTCAACCCAAGACAACAAATTGTAGGCTACCACTGTCCTTTAGACACTTCCATTTGTCTCTCCTGGATTCGATGTACTACGTTTGCACATACTGTATACTCCATGACACACTTTTTGATGTAATCCTGCATATCAGTAGCAGAAGTGTATTGAGACCACCAGAATACCACCATCATGGGAGTCATGAACATGTCTGTTCTCTGCATCCTCCTCTCTCTCCTGGGAACTGGTGAGTCAGTGACACCCAATCATCCTCTCTCTCCTGGGAACTGGTGAGTCAGTGACACCCAATCATCCTCTCTCTCCTGGGAACTGGTGAGTCAGTGACACCCAATCATCCTCTCTCTCCTGGGAACTGGTGAGTCAGTGACACCCAATCATCCTCTCTTCTGGGAACTGGTGAGTCAGTGACACCCAATCATCCTCTCTCTCCTGGGAACTGGTGAGTCAGTGACACCCAATCATCCTCTCTCTCCTGGGAACTGGTGAGTCAGTGACACCCAATCATCCTCTCTTCTGGGAACTGGTGAGTCAGTGACACCCAATCATCCTCTCTCTCCTGGGAACTGGTGAGTCAGTGACACCCAATCATCCTCTCTTCTGGGAACTGGTGAGTCAGTGACACCCAATCATCCTCTCTCTCCTGGGAACTGGTGAGTCAGTGACACCCAATCATCCTCTCTTCTGGGAACTGGTGAGTCAGTGACACCCATATTTGAGGTCAACGTTTTGAATCCCGGATTGCCCCTTTAAATCAAACCAAACACTTGGAAATAAATCAACTGTATAAATGGTGTCTAGTGGGAATTGTGTGCTTGTAATTTAGCTGCTTAAATCCTTAATGTAAAGCGATACCCTTTTCATCTAACTGACCATACATTCAAACTGTTGTAAGCATTCCAAAACAAGACACAGAACCAAATGACGTGAGTTTAGTTTTATCATCTTTCATTGAGGAAACCAGAAACTCTTTCAGAGTGTAGCCACAATCTGTACAAAAATATACATTCTTATGACATCAAAAACACCAACCCATCTTTAAGTAATGTACAATTTGTTTACACAGTGTTGAGGGAAAAATAGGTTTTTAAAGCTCTACATAATTAGATGTGAAGTACCTATAATGTAACGTGCAATGTAATATAAAGACTTTGTACACATAATAAAATAAATGTTATCTGTACATTAAATAAAACAATTCTATATATATATATATTTATATAGATTGGATACATTTATCTTTGTGTTGTTATCACTGCTAACATTCAATCACTACAGTCTTTCACAGGGTTAACCTCTGGATGTCCAGCACATTACATTCATCTACCAACCAAACAGGCATGCACACATGTCCCTATACACACACATACAGGGCATGCTGAGACAGGCACATAAAGAGTGCACAAGAGGCAAATCAACATTTTACATTAAACCTCATAGTATTACTTCCTCTTGCATACTGAAGGCTAGAACCTAAGTTGTAGGGTGAGAGAGAGAAAAAGAGAGAGAAAGGGGAAAAGAGAGAAGAGAGGTAGCGCGAGAGAGTACAGAGCGAACGTGAGAGAGGGAGAGAAACTTTAAAGAAAGCAAGCGGTTAGACTAGACTGTTTGCATTAGCCACTACTAGTACCAAAATGTCAATACATGAACTGCAGTTAGGCAAAGAACAAGAAACTAACAAACAACCCAGGCAGTGCATTATGGTACATTTAGCAAGTTGACAAAGATGCATTACTCTATATATTGGTTACTCTATTGGCTGCGATACCAGTTGATGTCATTATGCAAGGTCATCCATTTCTCTGAATTCCTCTGAATCTAATACCAAACAGGCTATTCCTTAGAATTGATAAGCACAAGTTGCCACTGAGAGATGTGTTATTTGTATATGTAGGGGCAGCGAGACTGCAGGCCCTTACTGCAATGGTCCCGCAGGCAATGATGATGAACCCAGGGCCTTCACACAGAGAGCAAGGAGAGAAGAAGAAAGTAGGATGGGATAGATCAAGGAGAGGAGTGGAGGCGGGAAGATTCAGTCGGAGAAGATGTTCACGGTGGAGGGAAAAAATGATATGAGAAGGGGGTTTGAGGGGGTTGGCAGTAAAGAGGAGGTGGAGAAGGAGGAGGGGTCCAAGGGAGACAGGGAAGGTGAAGTGGAGCAGGAACAGGTGGAGTCAGTCAGTGGTGATCCAGGAGAGAGCAGCAGCGCCCAGAGAGGGAGGGAGACCCAAACAGAGATGTCAAGAGAGAGAGAGGTATGACAAATATTTACAGAAAGGGGGACACAGGAGAGGTGGGACACTCAAGCCTCCAATCACTGCCCACAGAGATGGACAGCATAGAGACAGGGAGAGGGGTAGGGGGTGGTGCTATTATAAAGTATACTCTCTTTGAAACATGGACAGATTTAGGGAATCAAAACAATCAGCTCTGAAATGAACAGTCACAAACCAAACCGTTTCAACAGGCTATTTCAACTTTTGTCCTGTTCAACCTTTACTTAAAAATGATCACATTTCTACCTTTTAGCTAAAATTCCCTATTGAAGACAACTGTATATAAAGCTGGCGATTTGTATCACAGTCATCCCTTTTAATTATTTAAATCAAAGGGCTTACAAAAAAACATACAGTAGGCCCAGGTTTATCGGAGGGCTACACCTCTCCACCATAAACACATTTTTATTTACACACTCATACAAACACCCCATGTTCTCCCGGCTCCATCCAATGTGACATCACTGGATGGAGAGGGATCAACAGGTACATTGTGAGCCATGAGGGAACCCAACGGCATCAGAAGTGGCATCCCCATAGACATAGGAGAAGTATTCTAAATATATACAGAGTGTATATACAGTATATCTCAAATGGGATTCTGGTCTTTAGGATACATACTCGGCTGACTTCCAGAAGTGTCCTGGGTGGGAGAGCCTGCGGTTGAGCTTCGGCAGCTTCTCCAGCATGTCAGTCAGCTGGGTGAAGGAGGGACGCTCTTTTGGCTTGAAGGACCAACAGGCAGACAGTATCTCCTACAGTACAGGGGGGAGGGGGGTATTTATCTGATCCTACATCCATCATTATAGCTATACACACAACGTCGATGTATAGCTGGGACCGAGAGATTGAAAAACAGCTCAAGGCCATCAGACTGCTAAACAGCAATCACTAACTCAGAGAGGCTGCTGCCTACATTGAGACCCAATCACTGCACTTGAATAAATGGATCACTAGACTCTTACACAATGCCACTTCAAATAATGTCACTTTAATAATGTTTACATATATATACTGTATTTTAAACCATCTATCGCACCTTGCCTATGCCACGCGAACATCGCTCATCCATATACTTATATGTACATATTCTCATTCACCCTTTTAGATGTGTGTGCATTAGGTAGTTGTTGGGGAATTGTTAGATTACTCGTTAGATATTACTGCACTGTCAGAACTAGATGCACAAGCATTTCGCCACATTCTCATTAACATCTGCTAACCATGTGTATGTGACCAATAACATTTTATTTGATTTGATAACCCATTCAAAGGTTTTGGCTCTGGTAGTACGATGTCAGTCTGTTTTAATGATATCACTCGCACACTGAGAATAATATTGTTTGGTTTATTATCATGTCAATACAGTACAGTAAGCTTCCCAGAGGACATCACACTGTCACAAACTGCTCTTTGACCTTACCGTGACCTCCTTGCCCAGGCTGACCTTTGCCAGGACCTTCTTGATGCCCTCTCCGCTGCCCACCTGCCAGATGGTGGCCTCTGCTGGCTGGTTGGTGAGTGGCCAGCCACGGGCCTGCAGCTCGTACCAAATGGTGCTGGGGGTGAAATATACTGTATGGTTAGCCCCTCAGTGTTAACCCTGTATACAAACAGCATACACACATTCATTTCATGGGGAGCCACATTTCAACCGATGTATGTATATATCCCCCAAAAATCCAGTGTTGTTTGTTTTGAGCTACATTTTCTAAAAGCATTCAGATGTCCTATATTTAAGTAAATGCAGTATTATTATTATTATGTCAGGATATAAGACGGCCGGAAATGGTGTGCACCCAAAGGCGTAGACGTCTGCAGCGTTGGAGAAAGGCAGGCGGTCCTCATGGTTCCCAGTACCCATCCTGCGGACGATCTCAGGGGCCAGGTAGTATATCCAGCCATGAGGGAGCCTTACTTCGTTCTCTCGCCTGGACAGACACACAAACAGATACCCACAGATGGACAAACGTACACATTGATCTTTCAAAAGGTATAGAAGTATGCTTCTCAGAGTGTTCAACTTTTTACAGTGTTTTTTTGCTTACCTCTTGTGGTACTCTTGTACCACTCCGGACATTCCAAAAAGACCAAAGTCTGTGATTACCACTTTGTTTGTGTCATAGAACACATTCTTGGACTTCAGGTCCTTGTGAACGATTCCTTTAGCATGAAGGTAACCCATACCCTGAGGAAGAGGTCAGAGTTTAGTTACTTTCAGTGAAAGGAAGAGTAGGCTGCTTACAATGTTCTTACAATTTATTTAATTTTTTTAACCTTTATTTAACTAGGCAAGTCAGTTAAGAACACATTCTTATTTTCAATGACAGCCTAGGAACAGTGGGTTAACTGCCTGTTCAGGGGCAGAACGACAGATTTGTACCTTGTCAGCTCAGGGGTTTGAACTTGCAACCTTCCGGTTACTAGTCCAATCACTAGGCTACCCTGCCGCCCCAATTAAAGAGAAGTTGAGTAATACCCCACCTTAACAATTTCCTGAGCAATCTGCCTTGTCTTGTTGATGTCTAGTGTGTTCTTGGCATCTCTTACAACTGAGAATAGTGTCTGACCTTTGCAGAAACTGAGAGAAAACAAGAGGAAATGTCAGGGGGGGAAAGGGAGTGATAACTGGATCATCTAGTTTCTCAAAACAAATCCTTTCCTGGTTTCCTCATTTGTTAAACCAAGACACATTTAATACTTCTCATAGATTGATTCAAGGGTTCCAGCTTTTCCCTGCTCAACTCCCTTACCATCCCCACCTCCCTTTCCCACTTCCCTCCCCCTAACCTGGTGATGATGGCGAGGTGTGGCGGGGCCATGCAGGCCCCCATGAAGAGGACCACGTTCTCGTGGCGGGTCTGCCTGTAGTTCATCACCTCCTTCTTAAACAGCTTCAGGTGGTCCTGGTTATTACCATCTATCTCTAGCAGCCGGATGGCCACCTCTCCATGCCAGCGCCCCTTATGCACCTTCCCCCAACGGCCCTGGAATAGGGAGTATGGGCACTTGTGTTATTAGCTACCCTGAATCTTCCTTTTCTATGAACTCTGGCTCTATTGGGTACTTTTTCCACCACTGCTACTACCCTCTGTGTAGATACACTCGATGCCTGCCTGCCTGCAATATATAGCAAGCCATGGCCACGTGACTCACTGTATGTAAAAGCGAACCGTCAACGAGGTGGTGTACCTAATAAACTGACCACTGAGTGTACAGTACCAGTCAAAAGTTGACACACTTACTCATTCCAGGGTTTTTCTTTATTTTTAATATTTTCTACATTGTATAATAAAAATTGACGACATCAAAACTAAATAATAACAAATCATGTAGTAATCAATTTTTTTTTTAAACAAACCAAATATATTTTATATTGAGATTCTTCAAAGTAGCGACCTTTTGCCTTGATGACAGCTTTGCACACTTTTGCCATTCTCTCAACTAGCTAAACCTGGAATGCTTTTCTGACAGTCTTGAAGGAGTTCCCACATATGATGAGCACTTGTTGGCTGCTTTTCCTACTGTAGCTCAGTTGGTAGAGCAAGGCGCTTGTAACGCCAGGGTAGTGGGTTCGATTCCCGGGACCACCCATACGTAGAATGTATGCACACATGACTGTAAGTCGCTTTGGATAAAAGCGTCTGCTAAATGGCATATATATATATTATTTTCCTTCGCTCTGCGGTCCAACTCATCCCAAACCATCTCAATTCAGTTAAGGTCGGGTGATTGTGGAGGCCAGGTCATCGAATGAGGCATTCCATCACTCTCATTCTTGGTCAAATAGCCCTTACACAGCCTGGAGGTGTTGAGTCATTGTCCTGTTGAAAAACAAATGATAGTCCCACTAAGCCCAAACCAGATGAGATGGCATATTGCTGGTAGCCATGCTGGTTAAGTGTGCCTTGAATTCTAAATAAATCACAGAAAGTGTCACCAGCAAAGCACCACCAGACCATTACACCTCCTCCATGCTTCACGGTGGGAACTACACATGCGGAGATCATCCATTCACCTACACTGCATCTCACAAAGACACGGTGGTTGGATCCAAAAATATCAAATTTGGACTCCAGACCAAAGGACAGATTTCCACTGGTCCAATGTCCAATGCTCGTGTTTCTTGACCCAAGCAAGTCTCTTCTTATTATTGGTGTCCTTTAGTAGTGCTTTCTTTGCACAATTCGACCATGAAGGACTGATTCACACAGTCTCCTCTGAACAGTCTGTGAAACATTTATTTGGGCTGAAATTTCTGAGGCTGGTAACTCTAATGAACTTATCCTCTTTGGTGGTCCTCATGAGTGCCAGTTTCATCATAGCGCTTGATGGTTTTTGCAACTGCACTTGAAGAAACGTTGAAAGCTCTTGAAATTTTCCAAATTTACTGACCTTCAACACTTTTTTGGTAACTACATGATTCCATATGTGTTATTTCATCGTTTGGTGCTGTCACTATCATTCTACAATGAGAAAATAGTAAAATGAAAGAAAACCCTTGAATGAGTAGGTGTGTCCAACATTTTGACTGGTACTGTATATTTAACACTATGTAAAGGTGTAGTCATTCACCTTGCCAATGAGCTCCCCCAGCTCCAGCTGCTCGTAGGGGATGTCCCACTCCTGCAGGTACACGCTGGTCTGGCTGGCCTTACGGGAGATGGGTCCCCTCCATCGGCCCCCGGCCATCCTGCCCCGGTAGCTGGGCAGCTCCTCTAACTCGTCCCCATCACACTCTCCGTTTGTGTGGCCCTTCTCTCTGCTCTCCCTGCTACCATTTCCCTCATCCTCCTCTCCTAGGTATTCCTCCTCTTCTGCCTCCTCTTCCTGAATATGCAGAGACAAAGCACGAATTGTGTCATGTCAATCCAAACAAACATACATTTAGGCCGGTATTCCATGTAATTGCAGATTTCTGGAAGTCTATTTGATTTTTTTGCTGGTTTATCTGTACACAACAGCACAGGTAGAGAGATCGGAATAAAAACCGAAACAGAGAAACAATCTTTCATTAAGTTCTCTATATGGCAAAATGATCCTGTCAATATCATTGCACCACATAATTAACTAGACTAGAGAACTGTCACTTGATCAGGTTATGCTGCTGGGTGGTTTCCCAATCTAAAAAAAATGAACTGTTTTCTCTTTCACTTTTTCAGAAAGTACTGAACAATGCAACTGATTTGCTGAGTTCTTCAAGGCTAAAATCAACACCATTCGAAAGAACATTGTATTCTCCAACCTCAACCCCACTCTGGCTCCTAACCCACCACCCATATCTGACCCCACTCTAAGTGATTTAGCTCTGGTCTCACCTGCTGCTGTGGTAGAAATCTAATAAAATGAAGACTACCAGTGTCCCCCACGAACCTATTGGAACATCACTGTTCAAAACATACTCAGCTGCTCTCAAATTGTTCAGCAATTCTCTCCATACTGGGCAGGTGCCGTCACTGTTCAACATCGCTGTCATCACCCCCTTTCTCAAGAAACCATCCCTTGACCAAGATCTCCTCTCAAACTACAGGCTTATTTCCAACCTCACATTTTTATCTAAATCCATGGAGAACACACTGGCAACTCAGCTTCAGTCACACCTCAGTGCTAACCATCTTTATGAAGCTCTCCAGTCCGGCTTTAGACCCATGCACAGTACTGAGATAGCCCTGGTGAAGGTTGTAAATGACCTGCTCATTGCTGCAGATACAGGATCCCCCACCATCTTGGTTCTTCTACTGCTTTTGACACAGTAGATCAAACCATTCTAATGCAGCACCTCAGACAGCACACTACCATCTGCGGGACTGCCCTAAACTGATTTATCTCCTCCGTTCTAACCGCAAGCAGTACGTCACCCTCAGTGAGGCAAGATCAGAGGAGTCCATCATAGCCTGCAATGGTAGGTGTTAGGACCTATCCTCTTCCTGCTCTACATGCCCACACTTGGCCAGCTCTTCAGACAGCACAGTGTCCATTTCCACTGCAACACATTAAAACAACGCATTATACAACATCTGCTCTGTCAACTGTCCAACTGTCTGGAAGAAGGAAATTCTTGGATGCAGAACAACTTCCTCCAACTCAACAGCAACAAGGCAGAGGCAATGCTGACAGACATCCTCCAGTAGATCATTGTTGCAGCATCCGCCCTGCAGCATCCGCCCTGCAGCATCCGCCCTGCAGCATCCGCCCTGCCATACTTGGCCACATCATCCCCCTCGCCTCAATAATTTGGGTGTGAAATTCAACAATGCTCTCTCCTTCAATAGCCACATTAGTCACGTCTGTAAAACGTCACTCTTTCACCTGAAGAACATTTTCCGCCTAAGACCGTCTCTCACCACATCTGACGCAGAATAGCTAATGCATGCATTCATTTTCTCCAGAATTGATTTTGGGAAAACAATACTTGGGGGACTGCCTGCAAATTCAATTAATAAACTACAGCTCATCCAAAGGAGTGCTGCAAGGATTCTGACAAACAAAACATTCTGCCCAGATCATCCACATCTTTGCTGATTTCCATTGGCTACCAGTTCCTCAAATAATTTATTTGAACATCTCCTTGTCTAAAATACCTTAAATGGCATCTGACCCACCTACCTGTCAGACCTACTCTCCCCCATGAACCTCCCTTACATTCAAGTCATGCTAAACTCCTCCATGCCCCCAGGACCAGGCTCCACACAATGGGGGGCCGTGCCTTTTCCTCCCGTACACCATGCCTATGGAACTCCCTCCCTGATAATCTCAGGGCTGTTCAGACTGTTGTGGCCTTAAGACTCATCAGCTGGCCTACCCTTCTCTTAGACTTTGTTGCTATCATGATATGGTTAGATAAACAGTGCATTCAGAAAGTATTCAGACCCCTTGACTTGTCCACATTGTTACATTACAGCCTTATTCTAAAATTGATTAAATTAATTAGTTTTCCTCATCAATCTACACACAATACCCCATAATGACGAAGCGAAAACTGTTTTTTTTTAGAAATGTTTGCAAATGTATTAATGATAAAAAAACAGATACATTTACATAAGTATTCAGATTCTTTACTCGGTACTTTGTTGAAGCACCTTTGGCAGTGATTACAGCCTCAAGTCTTCTTGGGTATGACACTACAAGCTTGGCACACCTGTATTTGGGGAGTTTCTCCCATTCCTCTCTGCAAATCCTCTCAAGCTCTGTCAGGTTGGATGGCGAGTGTCACTGCACAGCTATTTTCAGGTCTCTGCATAGATGTTCGATCGGGTTCAAGTCCGGTCTCTGGCTGGGCCACTCAAGGACATTCAAAAACTTGTCCTGCAGCCACTCCTTCGTTGTCTTGGCTGTGTGCTTAGGGTCATTGTCCTGTTGGAAGGTGAACCTTCTTCCCAGTCTGAGGTCCTGAGCGCTCTGGAGCAGGTTTTCATCAAAGATCTCTCTATACTTTGCTCCGTTCATCTTTCCCTTGATCCTGACTTGTCTCCCAGTCTCTGCCGCTGAAAAACATCCTCACAGCATGATGCTGCCAACACCATGCTCCACCGTAGGGATGGTGCCAGGTTTCCTCCAGACGCGACGTTTGGCATTTAGGCCAAAAAGTTCAATCTTGGTGTCATCAGACCAGAGAATCTTGTTTCTCATGGTCTGAGAGTCCTTTAGAAGCCTTTTGGCAAACTCCAACTCATGTGCCTTTTACTGAAGAGTGGCTTCCGTAATGCCACTCTACCATAAAGGCCTGATTCGTGGAGTGCTGCAGAGATGGTTGTCCTTCTGGAAGATTCTCCCATCTCCACAGAGGAACTTTGGAGCTCTGTCAGAGTGACCATAAAGTTCTTGGTCACTCCCTGGCCAAGGCGCTTCTCCCCCAATTGCTAAGTTTGTCTGGGCGGTCAGCTCTAAGAAGAGTCTTGGTGGTTCCAAACTTCTTCCATTTAAGAATGTTGGAGGCCACTGTGTTCTTGGGGACCTTCAATGCTGCAAAAATCGTTTGGTACCCTTCCCTAGACCTGTGTGTCGATACAATCCTGTCTTGGAGCTTCTCGGACAATTCTACGGCATGCACTGTCAACTGTTGGATCTTATATTGACAGATGGACTCCAATCAAGTTGTAGAAATATCTCAAGGATGATCAATGGAAACAGGATGCACCGGTGCAACATTTTGAGTCTCATAGCAAAAGGTCTGAATACTTATGTAAATAAGGTATTTCTGTTTTTTAGATTCAATAAATTTGATAAAATTTCAAACAAACTGTTTACACTTTGTCATTATGGGGTATTGTGTATAGATTGATGAGGGTTTTACATTTTTTAATCCATTTTAGAATAAGGCTGTAATTTAACAAAATGTGGAAAAAGTCTAGGGGTCTGAATACTTTCTGCCGCTAGCGATTTTGGGTACTCACCGATCCTCCTTCCTGTCCCTGAGATGGATGTTCTGATTGGGCCAGTTGCTGTGTGTCTCTGTTGGGACAAGCATCACCATAAACATGGGTTCCTAACTTTAACCTAACCCTGTCTAGTAGAAACTATGGTGGACTTACAGTCGACAATGTGGGTGAAAAACCACAGCATTTTAAATGGTCTTTACTCGGACTCTACAGTGACTGTCATTTAAAGCGGTTGTCTCTTACCCAGTGCCATGGTGGCCTTCAGGGTCTAGTCCAACAGGATACGGTGAAGAGGAAATGTCTGTGTGTGGGACAATGAGGATGTTCAAAACTATTATGTGACTAAGCCAATCTATTTTCACTGCACTTCAGAGCATATATTCTCTAAATTGTGATGGCTGCCTCTAACTCTGTCAAACCATGCACAGCGCCAAGCAGCACAGTCAGTCAGTTCACCTCTTTGTCTACCAGAGGGCAGGTATGCATTATAAAAGCCAAAGCTATCTGCATGTAATATGATGGCTCTGCTATAAGCTTGTCATAAACTACAGTGGCAGACCACAACATGCCATTGCAGCAGTGCCCAAGGTGACACCAACCCCCCATGACCCCTCCCACAACATAGCATGAGTCATAGTAAGCCACTGCAGCAAAGCAACATGGGGAGAGAGGGAACATGATAAGGGGATGGTACTGTACTAGTTGGGCAGGACTACAGGACACACAGGGAGGGAGCGGTGTTAACACATTGTTAACTCACCAGGGAAGTTAAACTGTTGTCTAGGTTGTAAATAACCGCCAGCTAAAGGACAAGAGGAGAAACAACAACCAGAGGAAAATAGAGAGAGAGCGATATGATTGGGTTAGATAAGCCACAAGCAGTTAAGGAGATGTTATAATAGGATATATTGTATGATTAGTGGTAAAATAGCAAATGAAGTGTAATCAGGAATTGGAATATGATTAGAGATGTGCTATTACTGGCTTAGGGTAGATTTGGAGTTAAGTGTTGTGATTGAGATGAACACAGTAGGAATCTAGAGTCTTTGGGGTGAATGCCTGTGAGAGATACTGGAGAAGTGCTGCTTTGGAGTGAAATGTTAGTGGAACAGGGTAGGAATCTAGAGAGTGCTTGGGCCTGTAAAGAGCGCTTGGGCCTGTAGAGAGTGCTTGGGCCTGTAGAGAGCGCTTGGGCCTGTAGAGAGTGCTTGGGCCTGTAGAGAGTGCTTGGGCCTGTAGAGAGTGCTTGGGCCTGTAGAGAGTGCTTGGGCCTGTAAGGGCCTGTCATTGTGAGGACCTGGAAAGTGGAATCGGCTGTCTCGGGGCCCCTGGGGTCCGGGCGAGGGATTGGGGGGCGGTGTGGTGGTGACGCTGGGGGGGTTGCTCTGCTGGAAGGGGGTGGGCGAGGAGGGTGTAGAGGAAGTGGTGGAGGAGGGGTTACTGCTGGAATCCATCTGACTCAACATGGGAGGGTTGTCCTGAAAGAGGGTTTTCAACAGAAAGGTTTCATAAATTAAGGTTCAGGACAAATTAGAGGTTCCATGTATGGTGATATTACTATTAATACACATACACACGTATGCTAAAACACTTTTTTCTACCTTTTTGGTTAGCACCTTAGGTAAAGTGCCAAACTGGATTGGTAACTCTGCTGTGCGGTCAATTTGATTATTGATATCGGATGGTACAGATTCTGCCCGGCGGATTTGCGGGACTGAAAAATAGGAGAACAATGATTCAGTACTAAATTGACATTCTTGGGATTTATCGGGAAAAAGATAATTACATTGTGCATTTTTTGTCGTTTTATATGCAGGAATTGACAAGGGCTTACGTGGAAGAAAAGATATCCTGCAGGGAAGGGCTTCTTTGGTACATTTGTTATGGCACTTTAACCTGGAAGCAGAGGAGACAGTAGTTCGAGGGGGAGCAGAGTGACTTGTGAACAAATGAATGCGGAGATGTACAGTGCATTCGGACAGGATTCTGACAACTTGACATTTTTCACATTTTGTTACGCTACAGTATTATTCTAAAATTGATTAAATCGTTGCCCATAATGACACAGCAAAAACAGTTTTTTATAAAAATGGAAATATCACATTTACATAAGTATTCAGACCCTTTTCTTAGTACTTTGTTGAAACACCTTTGGCAGCGATTACAGCGTCTTGTTGAGTATGACGCTACAAGCTTGGCACACCTGTGTTTGGGGAGTTTCTCCCATTCTTCTCTGCAGATCCTCTCAAGCTCTATCAGGTTTGATGGGGAGCGTTGCTGCACAGCTATTTTCAGGTCTCTCCAGAGATGTTTGATAAGGTTCAAGTCCGGCATCTGGCTGGGCCACTCAAGGACATTCAAAGACTTGTCCCGCAGCCACTCCTTTGTCTTGGCTGTGTGCTTAGGGCCGTTGTCCTGTTGGAAGGTGAACATTCGCTCCAGTCTGAGGTCCTGAGCGCTCTGGAGCAGGTTTCATCAAGGTTCGCTATGTACTTTGCTCCATTCATCTTTCCCTCAATCCTGACTTGTCTCCCAGTCCCTGCTGCTGAAAAACATCCCCACTGCATGATGCTGCCACCACCATGCTCCACCTTAGGGATGGCGCCAGGTTTCCTCCAGACGTGATGTTTGGCATTCAGGCCAAAGACTTCTTGTCTCATAGCAAAGGGTCTGAATACTTTTTTAAAAACGTGAAAACATTTCTAAAAACCTGTTTTCGCTTTGTCATTATGAGGTATTGTGTGTAAATTGATGAGGAAAACATTGAATTTAATACATTTTAGAATAATGCTGTAACGTAACAAAATGTGGAAATAGTTATCGGGTCTGAATACTTTCTGAATGCACCGCATAGAAGGCTTCTTCTTACTTGCAGTGTTTGCACTTAACACCAAACATCATGTTCTTATGACACACCTGGCATGTCTGTGAGAGCCAGGATTTGGTTGAAAACCTTAGAAGGAGAGAGAAGCTAAATATTAATATATTTCACAACTTCTAATGTTGGAGTTGCCTACTGTAGTGAAGTTTATGTGTTGTAATTCTGCCAGATCCCAAATGGTTTTCATTGGAATCTGTTATCTCTTTTCCCCAAACTTTTACGGAAGATCAAAATGAATAAATACACACTTTCCAGTCAGATAAACACTGGGTCTGACTGAGTGTCTGCATAACTCAAATTCTCAGATTCTTGAGGCGCCATTCCCACCAGACCAATGCAAGAAATGTTTGGGGTCTGTGCCAAGCTAGGAAGCTGAGCTAAAAACCAGGAATGTATTTTTTTCACAAATCCCATCACCATACAGTTGAAGTCAGAAGTTTATATATACTTAGGTTGGAGTCATTAAAACTAGTTTTTCAACCACTCCACACATTTCTTGTTAGCAAACTATAGTTTGAGCAAGTTGGTTTGGACATCTGTGTGCATGACACAAGTAATTTTTCCAATAATTGTTTACAGACAGATTATTTCACTTATAACTCACTGTATCACAATTCAAGTGGGTCAGAAGTTTACATACACTAAGTTGACTGTGCCTTTAAACAGCTTGGAAAATTCCAGAAAACTGTCATGGCTTTAGAAGCTTCTCATAGGCTACTTGACATAATTTGAGTCAATTGGAGGTGTACCTGTGGATGTATTTCAAGGCCTACCTTCAAACTCAGTGCCTATTTACTTGACATCATGGGAAAATCAAAAGAAATCAGCCAAGACCTCAGAATAAACATTGTAGACATCCATAAGTCTGGTTCATCGTTGGGAGCAATTTCTAAGGTTCCACGTTCATCTGTACAAACAATAGCACGCTGTAACGGCTTTCTTCTTCCTCTTCTGAGGAGGAGTAGTAGGAAGGATCGGAGGACCAAAATGCAGCGTGGTATGTATCCATAATGTAATTTAATGAGAATGAATACAGAATACAAAAAGAACAAGAGAAACAAAATGAAAACCGAAACAGTCCCGAATGGTGCAAACACTGAAACAGAAAATAATCACCCACGAAACACAGGTGGGAAAAGGCTTCCTAACTATGATTCTCAATCAGAGACAACGAACGACACCTGCCTCTGATTGAGAACCATACTAGGCCAAACACAAAAACACCACATAGAAAAAGGAACATAGATAACCCACCAAACTCATGCCCTGACCATACTAAAACAAAGACATAACAAAAGAACTAAGGTCAGAACGTGACACACGCAAGTATAAACACCATGGGACCACGCAGCCATCATACCACTCAGGAAGGAGACGCGTTCTGTCTCCTAGAGATGAACGTACTTTGGTGAGAAAAGTGCAAATCAATCCCAGAACAACAGCAAAGGACCTTGTGAAGGTGCTGGAGGAAACAGGTACAAAAGTATCTATATCTACAGTAAAACAAGTCCTATATCGACATAACCTGAAAGGCCGCTCGGCAAGGAAGAAGCCACTGCTCCAAAACCGCCATAAAAAAAGCCCGACTACGGTTTGCAACTGTATATGGGAACAAAGATCATACTTTTTGGAGAAATGTCCTCTGGTCTGATGAAACAATAATAAAACTGTTTGGCAATAATGACCATTGTTATGATTGGAGGAAAAGGGGGGAGGCATGCAAGCAAGCCAAAGAACACCATCCCAACCTTGAAGCATGGGGGTGGCAGCATCATGTTGTGGGGGTGCTTTGCTGCAAGAGGGATTGGTGCACTTCACGAAATAGATGGCATCATGAGGTAGGAAAATGATGTGGATATATTGAAGCAACATCTCAAGACAAGTTAAAGCTTGGTCGCAAATGGCTCTTCCAAATGGACAATGACCCCAAGCATACTTCCAAAGTTGTGGCAAAATTACAACAAAGTCAAGGTATTGGAGTGGCCATCACAAAGCCCTGACCTCAATCCTATAGAAAATTTGTGGGCAGAACTGAAAAAGCATGTGCGAGCAAGGAGGCCTGCAATCCTGACTCAGTTACACCAGCTCTGTCAGGAGGAATGGGCCAAAATGCACCCAATGTCACGTTCTGACCATAGTTCTGTTATTTTATTCTTTGTTTTAGTAAGGTCAGGGTGTGAGTTGGGGTGGGCAGTCTATGTTGGTTTTTCTATGTTGGTTTTTGTGTTCGGCCTAGTATGGTTCTCAATCAGAGGCAGGTGTCGTTAGTTGTCTCTGATTGAGAATCATACTTAGGTAGTCTGGGTTTCACTTTTGGTTTGTGGGTGTTTGTTTCCGTGTGAGTGTTTGGGCCACATGGTACTGGTTCGGTTTTTGTAAATTCACGTCATCGGTTTGATTCAGTGTTCAGGGCTTTCTTTAATTAAAATCATCATGAACACTTACCATTCTGCGCTTTGGTCCGATCCTTACTCCTCCTCAGACGAAGAGGAGGAAATCCGTTACACCCAACTTATTGTGGGAAGCGTGTGGAAGGCTACCCGAAACGTTTGACCTAAGTTAAACAATTTAAATGCAATGCTACCAAATTCTAATTGGGTGTATGTAAACTTCTGACCCACTGGGAATGCGATGAAAGAAATAAAAGCTGAAATCATTCTCTCTACTATTATTCTGACATTTCACATTCTTAAAATAAAGTAGTGATCTTAACTGACCGAAGACAGGGATTTTTTACTAAGATGAAATGTCAGGAATTGTAAAAAAAAATATATATTTTAAATATATTTGGCTAATGTGTCTGTAAACTTCCAACTTCAACTGTACTCCATTAAGACCCAGAGGGCCTCTAAGGTTTAAACAATAGATATGTAAGTATGGTGATGATGTGTCCTACCTGTGTGTTACAGAGAGGCCGATATCTTTCCTCATTATCTGTGGAGACCCCCGGTGCAATGCCAGGTTGTCTGGAAGGAAATGAGAGTGAGGGAGTGTGAGAGGAGCTAGACAAAGGGGGACAGAGGACAGGAGATAGCAAGAGGGAGATGGGGGAAGAGAGAGAGAAAAAAAAAGAGTGGGAGAAAGAAAGACAGGAGAAAAGTGATGGAGTTCTAATCGTTTCTGTACAGCACTTTAAGATATCAGCTGATGTACGAAGGGCTATATAAATAAATTTGATTTGATTTGATTTGATTTGAGTATGAGGGAAACAGAAAGGGGGGAAAAGAGAGAAAGGGAAACGCAGAACGGCAGAGTTCCCAGGTTCCACTGGGGCAGCAGGACTCACGTTCGAGCAGCGTGGGGGTGCCTGGGAGGGTGTAGGGGGTGGTGGCCGGACCAGGGGTGCAGGCGGAGTCTTCACACCCGTTCCCACTGCTACTGTTGATGTGCACGTTCAGGAGCAGCTTATTCTTCTTCCCCCTCCTGCAGAGAGAGGGCTAGCTGTGTGGGTCACTCAGAGAACGGACACATCATTCACACAGAAACCAACTCATTCCATAGGTTTTGACTCAAACACCCACACTTGCGATGAAAATGGCCACTCATATTCAACAGAGAAAACACAAAATAGCTGCCCTAATTAATTTCAGAAGACAGAATAGAGAAACACCCACTTGTTGTTGGGCACTGGATCTTCTATGCGATTGGCCAGCTGTGACTCGTGGCTCTTGCTGCGTGTGAGGGTGATGTTGAAGGGGAGCTGCAGCAGCATTCGGGAGGGGGGTGGGGGCGCGCGTGGGAGGTGCTTGGTGCGTCTCTTGGAGGGAGAGAAATTGGAGAGGAGCAGCGACGAGGAGGGGAAGGTGTCCGTCATGTCGCCTGTGTAGACTTTATGCCCCTTATCGTCCACACAGGGTACAACAGTCACAGAGACAGAACGGGCGTGGGTGTGGGGACTGAGGATGGGGCCACAGGGTAGTGTGGCAGGGGTGGAGGGACGACGGTCCAGAGGAGGTAATGTGTTACTGTCACGGCGGGGCGACTCTGTTATCAAGGTTCCTGTGTCTTCCCTGATGTCCCCACCTAAAGCAGAGGTCAGAGTTACAAATAGTACTAAACTACAAAGCACACAGCATCAATAAGCACTGTTATTAATGACAGAACGGTGTAACATAACGGTGTAACTGACCTATCTCAGTAGCATTCTTCAGGCAGGAGAGGGCAACGGTGAGTTGAGAGCACTCCTCTGGGTTGGAGCCCAGTCGTCTCATGGTGTCCTGCACCTGACAACTGGACATCTGCAGCAAAGCATCCAGGGACAGCTTCACTGGTACAGCCTGGACAGAGAGAGAGAGAGAGAGAGAGAGAGAGAGAGAGAGAGAGAGAGAGAGAGAGAGAGAGAGAGAGAGAGAGAGGATGAGAATGGGAAAGGATGGAAGGAGACCTGAAACAGATGGGTAGAAGACTTAGGCAGGGAGGTATGTGTGCCAGAGATGAAGTAAAGAGAAAGGGGAGAGAGAGAGAGACGTGGGCAGTGTGTGTGTGTGGTTGTCCCAGACAAGTTGCTATGACATTCTACACAGACGTGCTGTGACAAACTATCAACCCAACCTTCAGACAGGACTGTGTCAACCCTGTCTCACTCCAAGTCAGGCAGGGAGAGGGGGACATTGTGTAAGATGTGACATTTGGTCACTCTAGAGGTTACTTGGTGGCTATTTCAAGTCCAATGAAAAACACTATCCTTAAAGAGATAGCTACATTGAACAAAAATAAAAATGTAAATGTAAAGTGTTTGTCCCATGTTTCATGAGCTGAAATAAAAGATCCCAGAAAATATTATTTCTCAAAAATGTTGTGCACAAATTTGTTTACATCCCTGTTAGTGAGCATTTCTCCTTTGCCAAGATAATCCATCCACCTGACAGGTGTGGTATATCAAGAAGCTGAACAGCATGATGTTTGCACAGGTGCACAATGGGGAAGATAAAAGGCCACTCTAAAATGTGCAGTTTTGTCACACAACACAATGCCACAGATGTCTCAAGTTTTGAGGGAGCATGCAATTGGCATGCTGACTGCAGGAATGTAATAATTTAATGTTAATTTCTCTACCATAAGCCACCTCCAACATTATTTTAGAAAATGTGGTAGTCGTGTAAAATCCATAGATTAGGGCCTAAGGAATGTATTTAAATTGACTGATTTCCTCATATGAACTGTAACTCAGTAAAATATTTGAAATTGTTGCATTTTGTGTTTATATTTTTGTTCAGTATAGTTCACTCAGAGGTTTCTGAGATGAGGTACCCCAGTGCTGGACTGGTGAATTCCGGAATCTACTGGCAAGCCATAAAAAGAAGGCTTATACCAACCCATATACCACCAACATCCCCCATTGCTTCCCTGGAATGAATTCTCACACCTCTGGTCTCCCCGGCGACCGTCCTCAGCCCAGTGGACCGTACTAACCAGAGTAGCGGGGGAGGGAGGTTTCTGGGATGGAGGCTTTATCGCCTGGCAACCAATAGCTTCCTGCATTGTCTCCATGGTAAATGGAGGAAACGGACAAAAGGAAGCATGAAGTGGTGTTTGGCTCAGTGAGGGACGCAGGAGACTGAGGAGTTGGATATTATCTAGGTCTATTAGTTATAGTCACGATCTGGAGATCCACTAAGTATATGTTTCTACAGTCATATCAATGCTGCTTGGGAAAACTGAGGCTTGAGTCAACTTCAAAGGCCCCTTGTCTAGTTTCTTACTGTGGAATGTTCCTTTTACTGTAGTACCTCACAATACCATGGAAATAAAAAGTGGTTTATTTCCCTGCGTCACTGAAATGATGAGACCTGGAAATCCTAATTCTACTTCCTAAAGCCTATTCCCAATAACCTAGCTGACCATAACGTTACTATGTCCACACAACAATGGACCTCAATGCAATTAACATTCATAGTCAGCAGCTTAGACAAGCACTGAGACTACACAGCTGTGGAATAATAGACCACCTTTTCCAAGACCTCACACAGACTCCCTCACCCCCTAAGAACCACTGGCCTTCACAGCAGGGCCTAAGAGGTTGGGCAACTGGTGACAACAGACGCACCGGGTTCTATTTTTAGCCTGTCGTTGTTGTTATTTTGGACCCTTTTGTTTTGCATAACAGAAATAAACTAGCAGGATTGGTAGAGGCTGTGTGTGGGCCCTGGAGGAACCCAGCCAGCCAGCCTTTTGCTATCATATTGACAGATAGTGTAGTGTAGTGTGTGTGTATTTGTGTATGTGTGCATGGGTATGTGTGAGCATGGGTATGTGTGTGCATGGGTATGTGTGTGCATGGGTATGTGTGTGCATGGGTGCTTGTGTGTGTGAATGCATGCACACGTGGCAGAAATAGGTAATCAATTCAACAGCTTGTATCATTAGTGTTAAAGAACTTAATCACTTTTATGTACAGATTAATAACAACAAGGTATTTGTGTAAGGGACATGGTTAGGACCAGAGGCTTAGATAAGTGCCCACTTATTCCAGTAGTAGCAGGATCAAAGGGAGGGTGGTGTGGGTGGCAGCGGACCAGGGCTACTGTTCTTTATCAGTATCTGTATCTAGGCAGATGGTGAGAGGAGAGTCCCAGGATACAGAGCCCCTGGCTGGAACCTCGCATTAAAACCTGATCACTTATTTGCCCGTCATGCCTATTGCCTAAGGTATTACTTCTTCAATAAGCACTGTGGCACTTGATGTGTATTGGGGTGCAATGGTCTACCATGGAACTCAACCCCTCCATAGAATGATCTGTTTTTCCAGGGAGTCACTTTCTTCTTATCAGCAGACAGACTTGTTACCCACAACAAAAGACAAGCTGAGTTGGAAATTGACCAGGAAGCAAGGTGTCTAATGGGGATATGGTTTTGCTTGAAGGTACCTTTAATCTCTTTATCTCCGGGCTATATGACACAATCTCAACCAACTGCACTGTCACGTCAGTAGAACCTGACCAACTCATCTGTTGAATGTACACACGCACACTGCAGACCACACATAGCAGGTGTGTGTGTGTGAGAGAGACACACACACACACACACATACTGTGTGCTGTGGGTTATGATACTGTGTGTGGGGCAGGCCAGAACTTCAAACTGAAAGCGTATGAAAAGGCTGACACATACCGTTGCCTGGGTGTCAGCCTTTCTGGGCATGCTATGACTGGCTGTGTTTGGTGTTGACGTAACCTAATAATGACAGAACAGATGACTGACTACACAGAACCAGAGGGAGAGTGAGTTCGACAAAAACAACTCAACTAAACGGTCCCTTACCACAAACAGACACATGACCACACAGCCCATGATCACAAACACTATGACCACACACACCATGACCACACACACAAACCCCTTATCTCATCCGTTTGCTACCTGCACCCATTAAACCTCTAAAAGTTTAAGACGTTTACTACTATAGCCCATAGAAACACATTCATAAATGGCAAAAAAGACAGTCCAAAAATCAATCATAAGGAATAAGGTTCTGAAGTGTCTGTCATATATCGAGGAGGTACACAGCAATAAAGTTAAGGAAATATAGTATATATATTTTTTCTACACATATTTAACCCCTTATTGTTGTTGGCACAAAACTACGTCCAAACTTCTATTCCTTTGTATAGGTTATCTTCAGACGAGTCTGTGACACTTGTGGGGGTAATAGAGCAAAATGGAGAACCCCATCTTTCCATAGAGTGTAGGCCAAACCGTTCGGGCGATTTTCGGGATGTCTCATGGTCTGACAAACACCGGTGTAGCTCGGCCACCTTCCACCTCAGATGCGGAAGGCTGACATAGGGGGATGTGGGGGATTGAGCCGCAGCCCATGCAAAATAAATGATCTCTAGCTTAAACTGACGGACTCTGATGGGGATTTTTTTATTATGTTACTTAGATTAACGCACCGGTGGGTCAATAGACTCTTAATGATTTAATATCACCCAAAACAAGCCCCCTTCTATAAATCATCAAAGAAACACACTCACCCAGACACACAACACGTGAGCCAGGAGGTGAACACACTAATCAGCCTAGCTACTGGAAGCTACTGGAATACGTAGAAACTTATGGGGGTGTACTGAGATACCCAATGGGCTGGGTGATTCTCTTCTCATCACTTATCTTGAAAAAACGTAGACTAAAAAAGTAGAAATCAATCAATCCGCCATTATTAACACAACGGAAAAATCAAATGATTTATTATTGAAATATTGAAATAGCATGGGAAACCGAGTAAAAACAAATTGATACAATTTAAGGCCAAGTGGCAAACAGTAATGCAGGCACTAGGGATGGGGGTGTGAGCATGCAGGTCTGGGCAGATGAGATGTTGTCATTGTTTGTGTGTGTCTGTAATTTGTTGTTCGTATGTATAAGTTCATATCTGGAGTGAAATGAAATAGTAGACAAAGAGAAATAAACTTCGCAAGGAACACACATGAACACACAAACACACACACACACGCACACACACACACACACACACACACACACACACACACACACACACACACACACACACACACACACACACACACACACACAGACGGGAGCATACTAAAACCTATTAACGTCAACAAACTAAACAGAACAACCGCCTCTTAAATCCTCAAATTAAAAGAGGCCAGACTCAACAACAGTAATCTTCTCTGTGCTACTAAATCCCATGTCTTGTGTACTAACACAGTATTATCAGCTAATAACTTATTTAGTCTACACAGAGCTACAGTCTATCAGCACTGCAGAAACAAGTCACTCTCAAGTAAGACACCTCTGGCTAACAGGAAACACCTGGTAAAAAAAAGGCCATGTTGCTATGCTATACAAAAGGCTTTCCTTCAGGAGATTGTTCAAAAGCTTTCCTGTAGTACGTACCATGTGCTCCTTATGGACTTTTGTCTTCTCTAATGTCCCAGTGATATCCCTAGTGCTCCAAAACACTGTCAAAAACACTGTGACAGTGTCTCCTGAGCGCAGTCTCACACACTGTTTTTTTTTCTCTCGCTCACTCCCTCAGTCCCTCCCTCCCTCCCTTCCCTCCCTCCTTCCCTGTCTCTCTCTTTTCTTTCCAAGCAGGCTCTGCCAGATAGCCAGCCTGTCAGTTTGCTTCTGGCATGCCAAAGCGGTGCATCAGGCATTGGGCCTAACAGAATATCTCCATGCTAGGCATAATAGGGAAGCCCTACAGAGTAGCCCAACACAACAGCAAGCCGCCAAACACAGTGGCCCTAGTAACCCCACAAAGCAGCCGTAGTGGAATGCGAGACTGCTAGAAACAGTATTAGAGAATCTCAACAGATAAGCTGTGTGTGCAGAATGCAGCTAGTGACCTCAAGTCTAAGAGCCATAGAAACTACTTGATGGGGTTGATTCATATATCTCTCTCAATATTGGATGGCTCAGGAAATCCTTCCTCCAGACAGGACCATGAAGACAAGGAGAGAACCATAACTAATCAGTGCTTTGCCACCCAATCTCAGAAGACTGCCTCCACTTCCTATGAACACTAGCATTTCTCCACAGGCCATCGTCTTGGACGCTCCAGATAAGACTAAGGCTGGCCTTAAGACCAGAGAACCGGGGATAGTGAGACGGGAAGAGAAAGAAGAACGGGGGGGGGGAGTAGGTAGGGGATATACAGTTGAAGTCAGAAGTTTACATACACCTTAGCCAAATACATTTAAACTCAGTTTTTCACAATTCCTGACATGACATTTAATCCAAGTAACAATTCCCTGTTTTTAGGTCAGTTAGGATCACCACTTTATTTAAAAAATGTGAAATGTCAGAATAATAGTAGAGAGAATGATTTATTTCAGCTTTTATTTCATTCATCACATTCCCAGTGGGTCAGAAATTTACATACACTCAATCAGTAATTGGAATCATTGCCTTTCAATTGGTGTAACTGGTGTAACTGAGTCAGGTTTATAGGCCTCCTTGCTCACACATGCTTTTTCAGTTCTGGTCAAGGCTTTGTGATGGCCACTCCAATACCTTGACTTTTTTGCCATTTTGCCACATCTTTGGAAGTATGCTTGGGGTCATTGTCCATTTGGAAGAGCCATTTGCGACCAAGCTTTAACTTCCTGACTGATGTCTTGAGATGATGCTTCAATATATCCACATACTTTTCCTCTTCATGATGCCATCTATTTTGTGAAGTGCACCAGTCCCTCCTCCAGCAAAGCACACCCACAACATGATGCCACCCCGTGCTTCACGGTTGGGAGGGTGTTCTTCGGCTTGCAAGCCTCCCCCTTTTTCCTCCAAACATAAAAATGGCCAAACAGTTAGACCAGAGGACATCGACCGGTCTGTCGATGTCACCGCAAGAAGAGGAATAAACAGACTCACCCCATCGCGACGTCCCCCAAAGGTTAGCTCTCTAGCCCTCGCTATCTCCCTACTTGCTATTCGGCCTGCTAACGGCTAGCTTGTCTAGCCCGGGCCTACGAACTGTTAGCTTGTTAGCACAGGCCTGCTAACCATCTGACTCACCTCATCCCAAACACTTCTGAACCCATTTACTTTCTATCTCTTTGATTTTTATTTGTTTATACCTTCCGGAAACCTGCCTCACCCACTGTGATACGGATTCGCTATCACTTTTAATTTTTATTTATTTTTATGACACACTCAAGAACCTCCAGACGCTAACCAGCTAACTAGCTACAAGCTATTTAGTCATTGTTAGTTTAAAAAAAAAAAAAAAACCTGGATAACACTCGCCAGCCCAGCTTCCCTGCCCATCCACCGCTGCCCCCTGGACACTGATCTCTTGGCTACATAGCTGACGCACGCTGGACTGTCCATTAATCACGGTACCCCATTCTGCTTGTTTGTTTATCTGTCGGCCCAGTTGCCTAGTCAACGCCATTTTACCTGCTGTTTGTTGTGCTAGCTGATTAGCCTCGCCTACTGTTTTTAGCTAGCTTTCCCAATTCAACACCTGTGATTACTGTATGCCTCGCTGTATGTCTCTCCCAAATGTCAATATGCCTTGTATACTGTTGTTCAGGTTAGTTATCATTGTTTTAGTTCACAATGGAGCCCCTAGATCCACTCTGCATACCCCTGTTACCTCCTTTGTCCCACCCCCACACATGCGGTGACCTCACCCATTACAACCAGCATGTCCAGAGATACAACCTCTCTCATCATCACCCAGTGCCTGGGCTTACCTCCGCTGTACCCGCACCCCACCATACCCCTGTCTGCGCATTATGCCCTGAATATATTCTACCATGCCCAGAAACCTGCTCCTCTTATCCTCTGCCCCCAACGCTCTAGGCGACCAGTTTTGATAGCCTTTAGCCGCACCCTCATACTACTCCTTCTCTGTTCCGCGGGTGATGTGGAGGTAAACCCAGGCCCTGCATGTCCCCAGGTACCCTCATTTGTTGACTTCTGTGATCGAAAAAGTCTTGGTTTTATGCATGTCAACATCAGAAGCCTCCTCCCTAAGTTTGTTTTACTCACTGCTTTAGCACACTCTGCTAACCCTGATGTCCTTTCCGTATCTGAATCCTGGCTCAGGAAGGCCACCAAAAATTCAGAGATTTCCATACCCAACTATAACATCTTCCGTCAAGATAGAACTGCCAAAGGGGGCGGAGTCGCAGTCTACTGCAGAGATAGCCTGCAAAGTAATGTCATACTTTCCAGGTCCATACCCAAACAGTTTGAACTACTAATTTTGAAAATTACTCTCTCCAGAAACAAGTCTATCACTGTTGCCGCCTGCTACCGACCCCGTCAGCTCCCAGCTGCGCCCTGGACACCATTTGTGAATTGATCGCCCCCATCTAGCTTCAGAGTTTGTTCTGTTAGGTGACCTAAACTGGGATATGCTTAACACCCCGGCAGTCCTACAATCTAAGCTAGATGCCCTCAATCTCACTCAAATCATCAAGGAACCCACCAGGTACAACCCTAACTCTGTAAACAAGGGCACCCTCATAGACGTCATCCTGACCAACTGGCCCTCCAAATATACCTCCGCTGTCTTCAACCAGGATCTCAGCGATCACTGCCTCATCGCCTGTATCCGCCACGGAGCCGCAGTCAAACGACCACCCCTCATCACTGTCAAACGCTCCCTAAAACACTTCTGTGAGCAGGCCTTTCTAATCGACCTGGCCCGTGTATCCTGGAAGGACATTGACCTCATCCCGTCAGTTGAGGATGCCTGGTCATTCTTTAAAAGTAACTTCCTCACCATTTTAGATAAGCATGCTCCGTTCAAAAATGCAGAACCAAGAACAGATACAGCCCTTGGTTCACTCCAGACCTGACTGCCCTCGACCAGCACAAAAACATCCTGTGGCGGACTGCAATAGCATCGAATAGCCCCGTGATATGCAACTGTTCAGGGAAGTCAGGAACCAATACACGCAGTCAGTCAGGAAAGCTAAGGCCAGCTTCTTCAGGCAGAAGTTTGCATCCTGTAGCTCCAACTCCAAAAAGTTCTGGGACACTGTGAAGTCCATGGAGAACAAGAGCACCTCCTCCCAGCTGCCCACTGCACTGAGGCTAGGAAACACGGTCTCCACCGATAAATCCATGATTATCGAAAACTTCAATAAGCACTTCTCAACGGCTGGCCATGCCTTCCGCCTGGCTACTCCAACCTCGGCCAACAGCTCCGCCCCCCCGTAGTTCCTCACCCAAGCCTCTCCAGGTTCTCCTTTACCCAAATCCAGATAGCAGATGTTCTGAAAGAGCTGCAAAACCTGGACCCGTACAAATCAGCTGGGCTTGACAATCTGGACCCGCTATTTCTGAAACTATCTGCCGCCATTGTCGCAACCCCTATTACCAGCCTGTTCAACCTCTCTTTCATATCGTCTGAGATCCCCAAGGATTGAAAGCTGCCGCAGTCATCCCCTCTTCAAAGGGGGAGACACCCTGGACCCAAACTGCTATAGACCTATATCCATCCTGCCCTGCCTATCTAAGGTCTTCGAAAGCCAAGTCAACAAACAGGTCACTGACCATCTCGAATCCCACCGTACCTTCTCCGCTGTGCAATCTGGTTTCCGAGCCGGTCACGGGTGCACCTCAGCCACACTCAAGGTACTAAATGATATCATAACCGCCATCGATAAAAGACAGTACTGTGCAGCCGTCTTCATCGACCTCGCCAAGGCTTTCGACTCTGTCAATCACCAAATTCTTATCGGCAGACTCAACAGCCTCGGTTTTCGGATGACTGCCTTGCCTGGTTCACCAATTACTTTGCAGACAGAGTTCAGTGTGTCAAATCAGAGGGCATGCTGTCCGGTCCTCTGGCAGTCTCTATGGGGGTGCCACAGGGTTCAATTCTCGGGCCGACTCTTTTCTCTGTATATATCAATGATGTTGCTCTTGCTGCAGGCGATTCCCTGATCCACCTCTACGCAGACGACACCATTCTATATACTTTCGGCCCGTCATTGGACACTGTGCTATCCAACCTCCAAACGAGCTTCAATGCCATACAGCACTCCTTCCGTGGCCTCCAACTGCTCTTAAACGCGAGTAAAACCAAATGCATGCTTTTCAACCGATCGCTGCCTGCACCCGCATGCCCGACTAGCATCACCACCCTGGATGGTTCCAACCTTGAATATGTGGACATCTATAAGTACCTAGGTGTCTGGCTAGACTGCAAACTCTCCTTCCAGACTCACATCAAACATCTCCAATCAAAAATCAAATCCAGAGTCGGCTTTCTATTCCGCAACAAAGCCTCCTTCACTCACGCTGCCAAGCTTACCCTAGTAAAACTGACTATCCTACCGATCCTCGACTTCGGCGATGTCATCTACAAAATGGCTTCCAACACTCTACTCAGCAAACTGGATGCAGTCTATCACAGTGCCATCCGTTTTGTCACTAAAGCACCTTATACCACCCACCACTGCGACTTGTATGCTCTAGTCGGCTGGCCCTCACTACATATTCGTCGCCAGACCCACTGGCTCCAGGTCATCTACAAGTCCATGCTAGGTAAAGCTCCGCCTTATCTCAGTTCACTGGTCACGATGGCAACACCCATCCGTAGCACGCGCTCCAGCAGGTGTATCTCACTGATCATCCCTAAAGCCAACACCTCATTTGGCCGCCTTTCGTTCCAGTACTCTGCTGCCTGTGACTGGAACGAATTGCAAAAATCGCTGAAGTTGGAGACTTTTATCTCCCTCTCCAACTTCAAACATCAGCTATCCGAGCAGCTAACCGATCGCTGCAGCTGTACATAGTCTATAGGTAAATAGCTCACCCTTTTCACCTACCTCATTCCCATACTGTTTTTATACTGTTTTTATTTATTTACTTTTCTGCTCTTTTGCACACCAATATCTCTACCTGTACATGCCCATCTGATCATTTATCACTCCAGTGTTAATCTGCAAAATTGTATTATTCGCCTACCTCCTCATGCCTTTTGCACACATTGTATATAGACTGCCCATTTTTTTCTACTGTGTTATTGACTTGCTAATTGTTTACTCCATGTGTAACTCTGTGTTGTCTGTTCACACTGCTATGCTTTATCTTGGCCAGGTCGCAGTTGCAAATGAGAACTTGTTCTCAACTAGCCTACCTGGTTAAATAAAGGTGAAATAAAATAAAAATAAAATAAATTTCTCCAAAAAGTACGATCTTTGTCCCCATGTACATTTGCAAGCCATAGTCTGGCTTTTTTGTGGTGGTTTTGGAGCGGTGGCTTCTTCCTTGCTGAGCAGCCTTTCAGGATATGTCGATATAGGACTCGTTTTACTGTGGATATAGATACTTTTGTACCTGTTTCCTCCAGCATCTTCACAGGGTCCTTTGGTGTTGTTCTGGGATTGATTTGCTCTTTTCGCACCAAAGTACATTCATCTCTAGGAGACAGAACGCCTCTCCTTCCTGAGCGGTATGACGGCTGCGTGGTCCCATGGTGTTTATACTTGCGTACTATTGTTTGTACAGATGAACGTGGTACGTTCAGGCATTTGGAAATTGCTCCCAAGGATGAACCAGACTACAATGTTTTTTCTGGCTGATTTCTTTTGAGTTTCCCATGATGTCAAGGAAAGAGGCACTGAGTTTGAAGGTAGGCCTTGAAATACATCCACAGGTACACCTCCAATTGATTCAAATTATATCAATTAGCCTATCAGAAGCCTTTAAAGCCATGACATCTTTTTTCTGGACTTTTCTAAGCTGTTTAAAGGCACAGTCAACTTAGTGTATGTAAACATCTGACCCACTGGAATTGTGATACAATGAATTATAAGTGAAATAATCTGTCTGTCAAACATTGTTGGAGAAATGACTTGTGTCATGCACAAAGTAGATGTCCTAACCGACTTGCCAAAACTATAGTTGATAACAAGATGTTTGTGGAGTGGTTGAAAAACAGTTTTCATGACTCCAACCTAAGTGTATGTAAACTTCCGACTTCAACTGTATCTTCCACAAGGGCTCAGGAAACAGCAGTTTTGTTGAGGTCCTTTGTACTTTTTCTGCTCTGACCGACCTCTTTCCTCTCTTCTATGTGTTCCCTGTTACTGCAGCTGTCCTGTGGTCCTTCTGTAGCACAGTTGGTAGAGCATGGCGCTTGTAACGCCAGGGTAGTGGGTTTGATTCCCGGGACCACCCATATGTAGAATGTATGCACACATGACTGTAAGTCGCTTTGGATAAAAGCGTCTGCTAAATGGCATATATTATTTATTATATTATTACACTAACTAACCCCTGGTTCTTCATACATGTGTTGATTCAGTCTGGTCCCATGCTGACACCAAATCATCCTTAACACATACTGACATCCCCCATTAGTTGAAGTTTTACACAAGCAAGTCCCAAGTGTTTTAGGTAGCTGTAAATTAGTAAATATCAGGAACAAATGGAAAAAATATGATATTAGTTGATTGGAACAAAAAGTGGAGCTATGCTAACTAAACACAACTTTTTCCCCTGGTTATCACTGCCTCTTCATACATTTTCCTAAACTGTCCAGTCATGCAAATGTGGCAAAGAGGCACGCCTGATCTGGGCTCTGCCCTGAGGGCCATTCCTCACTTCTTCCTGTGTAAACAGTGGCAGCGCTGAGCCGGGGACAAAGCCTCCCTCTCTCTCAAATCTCCCAAGGTTTACAATGGCTGAGGGCTGGGAGAAGAGCGCTCATTATCTGAGATCTTTTATAGCCTAGTCTGAGATCTGTTTGTGCTGTCTTCCTAACTCCTATGGTCATTGTCACCACCAGGACTTGGCAAGACAAGTTTCAAATTTTAATGTCACATTCACAAGTATAGTGAAATGCTTTTCTTAAAAACTCAAAACCCAACAATGCAATAATCAACAAAAATGTATCACTAGAACAAAACACGTGAGAAATAAGAATAAGCTATATGAAATACGCAATAAAGTAAGTAATTAAGCATGCTATATGCAAGAAATATTTAAAAAGTCAGTTCCAATACTATATTTACATGTGCAGGGAAACAAAATACTTATAGTGTAAGTGACTTGGCATTAGGATTTAAGATAAACAGAGTAGCAGCAGCTTGTATGTGAGTGGGTGAGTGGGTGAGTGGGTGTGCAGGTGTGTAGAGTCAGTGTTTTATTTTTAATTTTCTTATTTAACCAGGGAGCCCAGTTGAGAACAAGTTCTCATTTACAACTGCGACCTGACCAAGATAAACGAAAGCAGTGCGACAAAAACAACAACACAGAGTTACACATAAACAAACATACAGTCAATAACACAATAGAAACATCTATGTACAGTGTGTGCAAATGTAGAGAGTAGGGAGGAAGGCAATAAATAGGCCATAGAGGTGAAATAATTACAAGAAACAAGATTCAATTTAGCATAAACACTGGAGTGATAGATGTGCAGATGGTGATGTGCAAGTAGAGATACTGAGGAGCAAAAGAGCAAGAAGATAAATAACAATATGGGGATGAGGTAGTTGGATGTACTATTTACAGATTGGCTGTGAACAGGTGCAGTGATCGGTAAGCTGTTCTGACAACTGATGCTTAAAGTTAGAGAGGGAGATATAAGATTCCAGCTTCAGTGATTTTTGCAATTCGTTCCAGTCATTGGCAGCAGAGAACTGGAAGGAAAGGCGGGCAAAGGAAGTGTTGACTTTGGGGATGATTAGTGAAATATACCTGCTGGAGCGCGTGCTACGGGTGGGTGTTGCTATGGTGACCAGTGAGCTGAGATAAGTCGGGGCTTTTACCTAGCAAAGACTTATAGATGACCTGGAGTGGGTTTGGCGACGAATATGTAGCGAGCATAGTCAGTCAACGAGAGCATACAGGTCGCAGTAGTGGGTAGTATATGGGGCTGTGGTGACAAAACGAATGGCACTGTGATAGTCAGAACTGTCCAGAGTAGTGATGCTCGTCGGGCAGGTGGGAGGGTGTGGGTAGCAATCGGTTGAAGAGGATGCATTTACTAGCATTTTAGTTTTACTAGCATTTAAAGGCAGTTGGAGGCCATGGAAGGAGTGTTGTATGGCATTGAAGCTCGTTTGGAGGTTTGTTAACACAGTGTCCAAAGAAGGGCCAGATGTATACAGAATGGTGTCGTCTGCGTAGAGGTGGATCAGAGAATCTCCAGCAACAAGAGCGACATCATTGATATATTCAGAGAAAAGAGTCCGAGGCCCGAGAATTGAACTCTGTGGCACCGCCATAGAGACTGCCAGAGGTCCGGACAACAGGCCCTCCGATTTGACACACTGACCTCTATCTGAGAAGTAGTTGGTGAATCAGGCGAGGCAGTAATTTGAGAAGCCAAGGCTATTGAGTCTGCCAGGTCAATGAAGATGGCTGGACAGTAGTGCCTTTTATTGATGGCGTTTATGATATCTTTCAGGATCTTGAGCGTGGCTGAGTTGCACCCATGACCAGCTCGGAAACCTGATTGCATAGTGGAGAAGGTTCGGTGGGATTCTAAATGGTCGGTGATCTATTTGTTAACTTGGCTTTCGAAGATTTTAGAAAGGCAGGGCAGGATGGATATAGGTCTATAACAGTTTGGGTCTAGAGTGTCTCCTCCTTTGAAGAGGGGGATGACCGTGGCAGCTTTCCAATCTTCGGCGATTATCAGACGATACAAAAGAGAGGTTGAATAGGCTAGTAATAGTGTGTGCAACAATTTCGGCATTTTTGATAGAGAGGGTCCAGATTGTCTAGCCTAGCTGATTTGTAGGGATCCAGATTTTGCAGCTCTTTCAGAACATCAGCTGTCTGGATTTGGGTGAAAGAGAAGTGGGGAGGGGGGCTTGGGCAAGTTGCTGCAGGAGGTGCAGAACTGTTGGCCAGGGTAGGGGTAGCCAGGTGGAAAGCATGGCCAGCCGTAGAAAAATGCTTATTGAAATTATCGATTGTTGTAAATTTATTGGTGGTGACAGTGTTTCCTATCCTCAGTGCAATATTCAGCTGGTAGGAGGGGCTCTTATTCTCCATGTACTTTACAGTGTCCCAAAACATTTTGGAATTAGTGCTACAGGATGCAAGTTTCTGTTTGAAAAAGCTAGCCTTAGCTTTCCTAACTGACTGAATATATTGGTTACTGACTTCCCTGGAAGTTGCATATCGTGGGGGCTATTCGATGCTAATGCAGAACGCCACAGGAATGTTTGTGCTGGTCAAGTGCAGTCAAGTCTGGGGTGAACCAACCTGTTCTTAGTTCTACATTTTTTGAATGGGACATGCTTATTTAAGATGGTGAGGAAAGTACTTTTAAAGAACAAGCAGGCATCCTCTACTGACGGGATGAGGTCTATACCCTTCGAGGATACCTGGGCCAGGTCGATTAGAAAGGCCTGCTCGCTGAAGTGTTTTAGTGAGCGTTTGACAGTGATGAGGGGTGGTCGTTTGACCGCGGACCCATTACGCACGCAGTCAATAAGGCGGTGATCGCTGAGATCCTGGTTGAAGACAGCAGAGGTGTATTTAGAGGGCAAGTTTGTCAGGATGATATCTAAGAGGGTGCCCATGGTTACGGATTTAGGGTTGTACCTGGTAGGTTCCTTGATCATTTGTGTGAGATTGAGGGCATCTAGTTTAGATTGTAGGACGGGTGTTAAGCATGTCCCAGTTTAGGTCACCTAACAGTACGAACTCTGAAGATAGATGGGGGCAATCAATTCACGTATGGTGTCCAGGGCACAGCTGGGGGCTGAAGGGGGTCTATAACAAGTGGCAGCTGTGAGAGACTTGTTTCTGGAAAGGTGGATTTTCAAAATTAGAAGCTAGAATTGTTTGGATATAGACCTGGATAGTATGGCAGAACTGCAGGCTATCTCTGCAGTAGATTGCAACTCTGCCCCCTTTGGCAGTTCTGTCTTGTCGGAAAATGTTATACTTAGGGATGGAAATTCCAAGATTTTTGGTGGCCTTCCTAAGCCAGGATTCAGACATGGCTAGCACATCAGGGTTGGTGGAGTGTTGCAAAGCAGTGAATAAAATAAACTTAGGGAGGAGGCTTCTAATGTTAACATGCAAGAAAGTATAAATGTATGTGCAGTTTAAATGTATGTGCATATTATGTGTGAGTGAGAAAATGATGGAGTGAGTGTTTGTGTGTTTTTTGGAGTGTGTGTGTGTGTGTGTGTGTGTGTGTGTGTGTGTGTGTGTGTGTGTGTGTGTGTGTGTGTGTGTGTGTGTGTGTGTGTGTGTGTGTGTGTGTGTGTGTACGTGTGTGTGTGTGTGTGTGTGTGTGTGTGTGTGTGTGTGTGTGTGTGTGTGTGTGTGTGTGTGTGTGTGTGTGTGTGTGTGTGTGTGTGTGTGTGTAGGGCCCTGTGAGTGTGCTTTGAGACAGTGCAAATATTGAATGAATAGGTCTACCCGTGTAGCTCAGTTGGTAGAGCAATGCTTGCAATGCCGGGGCTGTGGGTTTGATTCCCATGGGGGACCAGTAAAAAAATGTACGAAAATGTATGCACTAACTACTGTAAGTTGCTCTGAATAAGAATGTCTGCTAATTGACTAAAATGTAATAAATATACAAGGTAAACTCAGTCTGTGTATTTATTTATCAGTTGTATTGCTTTAGGATAGAAGCTGTTCAGGAGCCTGTTGGTGTCAGACTTGATGCACAGGTACCTCTTGCCGTGTGATAGCAGAGAAAATAGACTATGGCTTGGGAGGGTGGGGTCTTTCATGATTTTCAGGGCCTTCTTTTCACAACGCCTGATATAGAGGTCCTGGAAGGCAGGGAGCTCGGCCCCAGTGATATACTGGGCTGTCCGCGCAACCCTCTGTAGCGCCATGGGATGGAGGGTGGTGCTATTGCCATACCAAGCAGTGATGCAGCCAGTTAATATGCTTCAATGGTATAACTGTCAAACTTTTTCAACCTCCTGAGGGCGAAGAGGCACTGTCGCGCCTTCTTCACGACTGTGCATGTGTGTTTGGACCATTTTAAGTCTTTAGGGATTTCCCCCCTCCCCATCAGCTTCTTCGTCTTGCTGACCACACTGCCAGGTCACTGACCTCCTCCCTGTAGGCTGACTCATTGTCGCCGATGATTAGGCCTACCACAGTCGTGTCATCAGCCAACTTGATAATGGTGTTGGAGTCGAGCATGGCCACAAAGTTGTGGGTGAACAGGGAGTGTTAAGGGTCAGCGTGGTGAAGGTGATGTTGCCTACACTCACCACCTGGGGTTGGCCCGTCAGGAAGTCCAGGATCCAGTTGCAGAGGGAGGTGTTCAGACCCAGAGTCCTAATCTTGGTGACAAGCTTGGAGGGGATAATGGTGTTGAACACTGAGCTGTAGACAATGAACAGCATTCTCACATAGGTAGTCTCTTATCTCTCTCTTATCTTGTCTCTTATCTCTTATCTCTTATCTAGGTGGATGAGGGCAGTGTTGAGAGCACTGGATCTGTTGGAGCAGTAAGCAAATTGGAGTGGGTCTAGGGTGGCTGAGATGGTGGAGTTAATGTGTGCTATAACCAGCCTCTCGAAGCACTTCATTATTTCAGAAGTGAGTGCTTACATGGCAGTAATCATTGTTGCATGAAGCATTGAAATTCTTAGGAACAGGGATGATTGTGGTCATCTTAAAACATGTGGGGATTACAGACTGGGACAAGAAGAGGTTGAAAATGACTGCCAGCTGTTCTGCACATGCTCTGAGAACGTGGCCTGGAATACCGTCAGGGCTTGCGGCCTTGTTGGTGTTGACATGATTAAAGAACCTTCTCACGCGGGCCTCGGAGTGCGAGATCACCCAAAACAAAACAGATATGGGACCAGGCTAGCTCTTTTAGCACATCCGATCCCAAATGTACCCAACAGACTGTCAGCTAACTGGTGCCACTTTTAGTGTGATGAGGCATGGGTGAATACATTCCTGCACTGTGAGTCATATAGCGAATGGAGAGGAGCCCTGGCTAAATGAATGGCCATTGTTGCCAGGACACTTTCATAGGGAGAGAAAGACAATTGACAATCGCGTTTTAGGAGCTGTGGTAGTATGGTCCACACAGATGCTAAAGTAGAGAATGGCTTGTATTCTAACCTATTCAATTAAAACAGGTCGCCAGACTTACAGGAACAGTAAAAACATTGTTGTTCTGCAAGAATGCAGATTTGCATTCATGGACTCAACACATTTTTGGTGACAAAACAATGTTGTCAATCCTTTGCATAACAACATACATCCACATGCTTTCTTGCTGTGAGCGGAGAATAATGTTATTTTCAATTAGACGCGACATTAGCCTACCTCAGTGTCCCGGACACAGCACCACATGTGCTGCTCTTCACTGGTCCTACTATCTCTGTCTGCCTTTCCCTATAAATCCACCTGTTGAATCCAGGACCTGCAAGTTCAGCCACGTAAGTTCCTGTCTCATAGTCTGTATCGGCGATCCTACGCTGTCCAGTGTTACGTGTCTGTGTGTGTGAGAGCACTCATGTCCATGCGTGTGTGAGTGCTTACGTCCATGTGTGTGAGTGTGCGTGTGTGTGGTATGTGGGGAGGCAGGACCGTGTGTATAAATAGCGTGGCGGGGGGGTGGGGTGTACTGTAGCTGGCATGAGGCAATGAAAACACTACAACCTATCTACTAAATCTATATCTCTTTACTTCTATGTCTTTCCTTCTGTCTTTACTTCTATGTCTTTCCTTCTGTCTTTACTTCTATCTCTTTCCTTCTGTCTTTACTTCTGTCTTTCCTTCTGTCTTTACTTCTATCTCTTTCCTTCTGTCTTTACTTCTATGTCTTTCCTTCTGTCTTTCCTTCTATCTCTTTCCTTCTATGTCTTCACTTCTGTGTTTACTTTTATCTCTTTACTTCTATATCTTTCCTTCTATCTCTTTCCACTTCTCTTTCCTTCTGTCTTTACTTCTGTCTTTCCTTCTGTCTTTACTTCTATCTCTTTCCTTCTGTCTTTACTTCTATCTCTTTCCTTCTGTCTTTACTTCTGTCTTTCCTTCTGTCTTTACTTCTATCTCTTTCCTTCTGTCTTTACTTCTCTCTTTACTTCTGTCTTTACTTCTATCTCTTTCCTTCTGTCTTTACTTCTATGTCTTTCCTTTTATTTCTTTACTTCTATGTCTTTCCTTTTATTTCTTAACTTCTATCTCTTTACTTCTATCTCTTTCCTTCTGTCTTTACTTCTATCTCTTTCCTTCTGTCTTTACTTTTATTTCTTTACTTCTGTCTTTCCTTTTATTTCTTTACTTCTATGTCTTTCCTTTTATTTATTTCCTTTAATCTCTTTTCTTCTATATCTCTACTTCTAGGTCTTTACTTCTATGTCTTTCCTTTTATGTCATTACTTCTGTCTTTACTTCTCTCTTTACTTCTATGTCTTTCCTTGTATCTCATTACTTCTGTCTTTACTTCTGTCATTACTTCTGTCTTTACTTCTGTCATTACTTCTATGTCTCCTTTTATCTCATTACTTCTGTCTTTACTTCTTTGTCTTTACTCCTATCTTTCCTTTTATCTATTTGCTTCTATATCTTTCCTTCTATCTCGGAACCCACTCTTTCTTTCTGTGTCACTATTTCAGTCTCTTACTAAACTGTGTTCATTTTCAGCAAACTTATCATGTGTAAATATTTGTATGAACATAACAAGATTAAACAACTGAGAAATAAACTGAACAAGTTCCACAGACATGTGACTAACATAAATGGAATAATGTGTTCCTGAACAAAGGAGGGGGGGTCAAAATCAAAAGTAACAGTCAGTATCTGGTGTGGCTACCAGCTGCATTAAGTACTGCAGTGCATCTCCTCCTCATGGACTGCACCAGATTTGCCAGTAATTGCTGTTAGATGTTACCCCACTCTTCCACCAAGGCACCTGCAAGTTCTCGGACATTTCTGGAGGGAATGGCCCTTGCCCTTACCCTCCAATCCAACAGGTCCCAGGCGTGCTCAATGGGATTGAGATCCGAGCTCTTCGCTGGCCATGGCAGAACACTGACATTCCTGTCTTGCAGGAAATCACGCACAGAACTAGCAGTACGGCTGGTGGCATTGTCATGCTGGTGGGTCATGTCAGGAAGAGCCTGCAGGAAGGGTACCACATGAGGGAGGAGGATGTCTTCCCTGTAACGCACAGCATTGAGATTGCCTGCAATGACAACAAGCTCAGTCCGATGATGCTGTGACACCAGACCATGTCACAGCAAATCGATCCTGCTCTAGAGTACAGGCCTCGGTGTAACGCTCATTCCTTCGAAGATAAATGCAAATCCGACCTTCACCCTTGGTGAGACAAGCCGCGACTCGTCAGTGAAGAGCACTTTTTGCCAGTCCTGTCTGGTCCAGCGATGGTGGGTTTGTGCCCATAGGCGACATTGTTGCCGGTGATGTCTGATGAGGACCTGCCTTACAACAGGCCTACAAGCCCTCAGTCCAGCCTCTCTCAGCCTATTGCAGACAGTCTGAGCACTGATAGAGGGATTGTGCGTTCCTGGTGTAACTCGGGCAGTTGTTGTTGTCATTCTGTACCTGTCCCGCAGGTGTGATGTTTGGATGTACCGACCCTGTGCAGGTGTTGTTACACGTGGTCTGCCACTGCGAGGATGATCAGCTGTCCGTCCTGTCTCCCTGTAGCACTATTTTATGTGTCTCACAGTATGGACATTGCAATTTATTGCCCTGGCCACATCTGAAGTCCTCATGGCTCCTTGCAGCATGCCTAAGGCACATTCACGCAGATGAGCAGGGACCCTGGGCATCTTTCTTTTGGTATTTTTTTGTGTCAGTAGAAAGGCCTCATTTTCATAACTGTGACCTTAATTGCCTACTGTCTGTAAGCTGTTATTTATGGTTCATTGAATAAGCAGGGGAAACAGTGTTTAAACCCTTGACAATGAAGATCTGTGAAGTTATTGGAGTTTTACAAATTAGCTTTGAAAGACAGGGTCCTGAAAAAGGGACGTTTATTTTTTTCCTGAGTTTATCTCTAGCCTTAATCTTAATCTTAGCCTCTCTAGACCACTGCAGAATCTCTCATCTTCCAGTCATAATTAGTCTATCTCTTGCTCTCCCTCCCTAATTTTCTCAGAATCTCTCATTCACACATACCACTCCTCCTTCTCAACCTCTTGGCTGATCTTACACATTTAAATGGCCTCCCACTGGGCCCAGACATAATTTCAACATCCAGTGTTCATTTACATTTGGTTGAGTTGTCAACTAACGTGAATTCAACGTGAAACTTCAAGTCACTTCCTGTTGAATGCGGAACAAAGAAGAGCTTGGTTTTGTTTGTTTGGAAAGTTTGTTGTTTGAAAGTGTATTGGAAAGTTCTTGGTAGCTAGCTTCTTAGTTTGGATCCCACGACGCAGTTGGCATCAGTTGCTAGGACTGCTTGTTTCTTTCCAGTGATCCTGCTGACCAAGGACAGGTCTGAGAAGCTATTTGGCGTTGCAGCTAGCCTAGCTACTAGCTAGCTGCATATCAAGCTAGCAGGGTTTTCTTGAAAGTAGCCCACGACACAGTTAGCCATTGTGGCTGGGACCATGGATTGTCCCGGGTTTGTGATTGCCTAGATCCCTGCTGTTTGTTGTTTTCAATCTTCCCCGTGACCTGCCTGTCTGGAACTGCGAGGATTAACAAAATAGATTAATTCATGAGGAGGAAAAGTATGTGGATATATTGAAGCAACATTTCAAGACATCAGTCAGGAAGTTAAAGCTTGGTCGCAAATGGCTCTTCCAAATGGACAATGGACCCCAAGCATACTTCCAAAGTTGTGGCAAAATGGCTTAAGGACAACAAAGTCAAGGTATTGGAGTGGCCATCACAACGCCCTGACCTCAATCCTATAGAAAATGTGTGTGCAGAACTGAAAATGTGTGTGCAAGCAAGGAGACCTAAAAACCTGACTCAGTTACACCAGCTCTGTCAGGAGGAATGGGCCAAAATTCACCCAACTTATTGTGGGAAGCTTGTGGAAGGCTACCCGAAACGTTTGACCCAAGTTAAACAATTTAACGGCAATGCTACCAAATACTAATTGAGTGTATGTAAACTGACCCACGGGGAATGTAATGAAAGAAATAAAAGCTGAAATAAATCATTCTCTCTACTATTATTGTGACATTTCACATTCTTAAAATAAAGTGGTGATCCTAACTGACCTAAGACATGGAATTTTTACTAGGGTTAAATGTTAGGAATTGTGAAACACTGAGTTTAAATGTATTTGGAGGTGTATGTAAACTTCCAACTTCAAATGTAATTCATTTGATGATACAGCAGTAGCAATACAAGAATATAACATCTATAGAAGAGACATAAATGCTTATGGGTGAGGTGTTGCTGTATATATTCAGAGCCATATAATGCTTAGAGAAGATCTTATGTCAAGTGTTATTGAAGTGTTGTGGTTGCAGGTTCTCTCGGCACATCTAAAGCCTTTTCTTTTGGGATGTTGCTATAGGCCACCAAGTGCTAACAGTCAGTATCTAATAACGTGTGAAATGCTTGATGGTGTATGTGACGTAAACGAAGAGGTCTGCTTTCTTGGGGAATATTGACTGGTTTTCATCAAGCTGTCCGCTCAAAAGGAAGCTTCTTACTGTAACCAGTGCCTGTAATCTGGTTCAGGTTATTAATCAACCAACCAGGGTGTTTACAAGCACTACAGGAACAAGATCACAATATAGTGGCAATATCCGCAATATACGCATCAGCAACCACAGCTAATGAAGTCACTGAAACCCTTAACAAAGAGTTGCAGACTGTTTTGGAATGGGTGGCAAGTAATAAACTGGTCATGAACATCTTTAAAACTAAGAGCATTGTATTTGGTACAAATCATTCCTTAAATTCTAGACCTCAGCTGAATCTGGTAATGAATGGTGTGGCTGTTGGACAAGTAGAGGAGACTAAATTACTTGCCATTACTTTAGATTGTAAACTGTCATGGTCAAAACATATAGATTCAATGGTTGTAAAGATGGAGAGAGGTCTGTCCATAATAAAGAGATGCTCTGATTTTTTTGACACCACACTCCAAAAAGCAAGTTCTGCAGGCTCTAGTTTTGTCTAATCTCTATTGTTGTCCAGTCGTGTGGTCCAGTGCTGCAAGGAAAGACCTAGTTAAGCTGCAGCTGGACCAGAACAGAGCGGCACATTTAGCTCTTCATTGTAATCAGAGGGCTGATATAAATACTATTGCATGCCAGTCTCTCTTGTCTAAGAGTTGAGGAAAGACTGACATCATCACTTCTTATTTTTATAAGAAACATTAATGTGTTGAAAATCCCAACTTGTTTACACAGTCAGCTTACACACAGCTCTGACACAGACACGTATCCCACCAGACATGCCACCAGGGGCTTTTCACAGTCCCCAAATCCAGAACAAATTCAAGAAAGTGTACAGTATTATATAGAGCCCTAATTGCATGGAACTTCCTTCTATCTCATATTTCTTAACAGCAAACCTAGTTTCAAAAAACAGATAAAGCAACACCTCGCGGCACTACTCCTCTCCCCTATTTGACCTATATGGTTTGTGTGTATGCACTGATATATAGGCTATGTGTGCCTTTTTAATGTAGTTCTGAATTTGAGCTGTTCTTGTCTATTGATGTTCTGTATTAAGTAATTCTGTATTGTGTTTCGTGTTTTGTGTGGACCCCAGGAAGAGTAGCTACTGCTTTTGCAACAGATAATGGAGATCCTAATAAAATACCAAATACCAAATCAACAAAAAATGGCATCATGTCATTGAATTTATGTTAAAAGTTTGGTGGGAAAAATATGAAATTCCCAACATCATCACATTCAATGTTTTTGTTGAAATTACGTTGAAACAATGTTGATTGAATGAGTTTTTGCCCACTGGGCTGTGTTTGCAAAGAGGGCTTGGTAGATAGGAGCAGCTTAGACTCGTCCGTGATAGACATAGATTAGTGGGCCAGGACACATACTGTATATAACAAAATAGTATCCTCCTATTCTGTTTTTGACAGTTGCCAACTCCTGAATAGCATCATCTGCACAAACCTGCTGGGGGTGCAGTACACATACATATATATTCTGCCATTTTGGTACAAAGTAAAAACACATAACACCTAAACATAGGCCGGGGTATAGTGAGGGGGGTATGGCTGGAGGCCAAGGACACGAGCTGGGACATGGAATGGAGAAGATCACGTCAAGAGTTGACTACAGGCCAATAGGCTTTGGGGGTGGGTAGGTCTCAGAACCCAAAGCGTACAACAACAGTCCTAAATGTAGGTCTGTGAGAGAATAAATTTACGGTAAAAAGTGATCACTCATTTTCCATTGGCAGAGCAAACTGTCTCTATAAAAACACCAGATTAAATGTTTTTGTGTATGTACCAGTCCTGACAAAATAGTGACAGAATCTCTCCCCGTGAAGCTGCTACTGCCAACTGGAAGGGTGGAGACAGAGCGGAACTACAAAAGCCTGCTTTCAGCTTCCAGCAAAGGCTTACACTGCTATGAAATATGCCCTATCATAAGCATGTTACGGTCCAAAATAAACAAAGACCCAAATTCAATCTGACACAGATAAAGGGAGACAGTACTGTTGGTTCACTTAGGATGTTTATATTGCATTGGATGAGTTAACCATGTTCTGCATTGGAGGAGTTAACCAAGTTCAGTATCGGAAGAGTTAACCAAGTTCTGCATTGGAGGAGTTAACCAAGTTCAGTATCGGAAGAGTTAACCAAGTTCTGCATTGAAGGAGTTAAACAAGTTCAGTATCGGATGAGTTAACCATGTTCTGCATTGGAGGAGTTAACCAAGTTCTGTATCGGAAGAGTTAACCAAGTTCTGCATTGAAGGAGTTAACCAAGTTCAGTATCGGATGAGTTAACCATGTTCTGCATTGGAGGAGTTAACCAAGTTCTGTATCGGAAGAGTTAACCAAGTTCTGTATCGGAAGAGTTAACCAAGTTCTGCATTGAAGGAGTTAACCAAGTTCAGTATCGGAGAAGTTAACCATGTTCTTTAACCATGTTCAAAGTTAAATGGCTCACAAGCAGCTCCAATTGTGGACATTTTCAGTGGATATTGACTGTCCTGAAACTATAATAAGCAATGCGCAGGAACATCTTCTCTTGAATAGCCAACTGTTATGCCATGTCACCATCAGCTAAGGGACCTGGTACATGGAATCTGAGGAGTCCAAGATGATCACCTTCTCTAAGTCAGATGCAAACTAACCAAACTAACCTGGGTACTTTAACCTTTCAGGGAGGACTGTACAGGGATACCATTACATAGACTCTTGCTTTTCCTTGATTCACACACACACACACAAACACACACACACACACACACACACATATTTATTTTATTTTTTATTTCACCTCTATTTAACCAGGTAGGCCAGTTGAGAACAAGTTCTCATTTACAACTGCGACCTGGCCAAGACAAAGCAAAGCAGTGCGACAAAAACAACAACACAGAGTTACACATAAACAAACATACAGTCAATAACACAACATAAAAATCTATGTACAGTGTGTGCAAATGTAGAAGATTAAGGAGGAAAGGCAATAAATAGGCCATAGAGGTGAAATAATTACAATTTAGCATAAACACTGGAGTGATAGATGTGCAGATGGTGATGTTCCAGCTTCAGTGATTTTTGCAATTCGCTCCAGTCATTGGCAGCAGAGAATTGGAAGGAAAGGTGGCTTTGGGGATGACAAGTGAAATATACCTGCTGGAGCGCGTGCTACGAGAGGGTGCTGCTATGGTGACCAATGAGCTGATATAAGGCAAGGCTTTACCTAGCAAAGACTTATAGATGACCTGGAGCCAGTGGGTTTGGCGACAAATATGTAGCGAGGGCCAGTCAACGAGAGCATACAGATCGCAGTGGTGGGTAGTATATGGGGCTTTGGTGACAAAGCAGATGGCACTGTGATAGACTACATCCAGTTTGTTGAGTAGAGTGTTGGAGGCTATTTTGTAAATGACATTGCCGAAGTCAAGGATAGGTAAGATAGTCAGTTTTACGAGGGTATGTTTGGCAGCATGAGTGAAGGAGGCTTTGTTGCGAAATGGGAAGCCGATTCCAGATTTAATTTGGATTGGAGATGCTTAATGTGAGTCTGGAAGGAGAGTTTACAGTCTAACCAAACACCTAAGAATTTGTAGTTGTCCACATATTCAGTCAGAACTGTCCAGAGTAGTGATGCTGGTCGGGCGGGTGGGAGGGTGCGGGCAGCTATCAGTTGAAGAGCATGCATTTAGTTTTACTAGCATTTAAAAGCAGTTGGGGGCCACGGAAGGAGTGTTGTATGGCATTAAAGCTAGTTTGGAGGTTTGTTAACACAGTGTCCAAAGAAGGGCCAGATGTATACAGAATGGTGTCGTCTGCGTAGAGGTGGATCAGAGAATCTCCAGCAACAAGAGCGACATCATTGATATATTCAGAGAAAAGAGTCGCCCCGAGAATTGAACCCTGTGGCACCCCCATAGAGACTGCCAGAGGTCCGGACAACAGCCCCTCCGATTTGACACACTGAACTCTATCTGAGAAGTAGTTGGTGAACCAGGCGAGGCAGTCATTTGAGAAGCCAAGGCTATTGAGTCTGCCAATAAGAATGCGCTGATTGACAGAGTCGAAAGCCTTGGCCAGGTCAATGAAGATTGCTGCACAGTACTGTCTTTTATCGATGGCGGTTATGATATTGTTTAGGACCTTGAGCGTGGCTGAGGTGTACCCATGACCAGCTCGGAAACTAGATTGCATAGTGAAGAAGGATTCTAAATGGTCGGTGATCTGTTTGTTAACTTGGCATTCGAAGATTTTAGAAAGGCAGGACAGGATGGATATAGGTCTATAACAGTTTGGGTCTAGAGTGTCTCCCCCTTTGAAGAGGAGGATGACCGCGGCAGCTTTCCAATCATTGGGGATCTCAGACGATATAAAAGAGAAGTTGAATAGGCTAGTAATAGGGTTTGCAACAATTTCAGCAGATCATTTTAGAAAGAGAGGGTCCAGATGCCCAGCAGATTTGTAGCATCCGGATTTGGGTGAAGGAGAAACGGGGGGAGGCTTGGGCAAGTTGCTGCAGGAGGTGCAGAGCTGTTGGCCAGGGTAGGGGTAGCCAGGTGGAAAGCATGGCCAGCCATAGAAAAATGCTTATTGAAATGGTCAATTGTTGTACATTTATCAGTGGTGACAGTGTTTCCTATCCTCAGTGCAATATTCAGCTGGGAGGAGGTGCTCTTATTCTCAGTGTCCCAAAACGTTTTGAAATTAATGCTACAGGATGCAAATTTCTGTTTGAAAAAGCTAGCCTTAGCTTTCTTAACTGACTGTGTATAATGGTTCCTGACTTCCCTTCATCGACCTGGCCAAGGCTTTCGACTCTGTCAATCAGCGCATATCGCAGGGGCTCTTCGATGCTAATGCAGAACGCCACGGGATATTTTGTGCTGGTCAAGGGCAGTCAAGTCTGGGGTGAACCAAGGGCTATATTTATTCTTAGATGTTGAGGAAAGCACTTTTAAAGAGCAACCAGGCATCCTCTTCTGACGGGATGAGGTCAATATCTTTCCAGGATACCCGGGCCAGGTCGATTAGAAAGGCCTGCTCGCTGAAGTGTTTTAGTGAGCATTTGACATTGATGAGGGGTGGTCGTTTGACCGCAGACCCATTACGGACACAGGCAATGAGCAGAGGTTTATTTAGAGGGCAAGTTGGTCAGGATGATATCTAAGAGGGTGCCTGTGGATACAGATTTAGGATTGTACCTGGTAGGTTCCTTGATAATTTGTGTGAGATTGAGGGCATCTAGCTTAGATTGTAGGACGGTCGGGTGTTAAGCATATCCCAGTTTAGGTCACTTAACAGTACGAACTCTGAAGATAGATGGGGGCAATCAATTCACATATGGTGTCCAGGGCACAGTTGGGGGCTGAGGGGGTCTATAACAAGTGGCAACATTGAGAGATTTGTTTCTGGAAAGGTGGATTTTTAAAAGTAGAAGCTTGAATTGTTTGGGCACAGACCTGGATAGTATGACAGAACTCTGCAGTCTATCTCTGCAGTAGATTGCAACTCTGCCCCTTTTGGCAGTTCTATCTCGTCAGAAAATGTTGTAGTTAGGGATGGAAATGTCAGGATTTTTGGTGGCCTTCCTAAGCCAGAATTCAAGCACGGCTAGGACATCAGGGTTGGCGGAGTGTGCTAAAGCAGTGAATGATGTGAGTACAGTGGAGGTAAACCTAGGCATTTTGTGAGAGAGGTTTGTGAGAGAGGTTATGTCTCTAGAGGCACCTAGAGGCACCAGTTCAGCCAGGTGCGGTCACTGCATGTGTGTGTGTGGGGGGGGGGCGACAAAAGGGGAATGGGAGCGTAGACCAAGGTAAACCCAATTGAAGCCTACAAGAGGGAGTTGACCTCCACAGCCTAAGGCATATTGGGCAGGGCTGGGGGCTCTACAGTGAAGTAATATAATAATAACTATCCAAACAGCAATAGACAAGGCATATTGACATTAGTGAGAGGCATGTGTAGCCGAGTGATCATAGGGTCCAATGAGTAACAATAGGTGAGTCAGGGAGACGATTAGCAGATGGCTAGCAGATGGGCCTTCAGCAACATCACAACGTTAGAGTCTGTTGAAACCACCTCGGACGATTACGCCAGCAGACCAGTCGTGATGGATCGGCGGGGCTCCATGTCGGCAGTAAAGGGTCCAGGCCAATTGGCAAAAGAGGTATTGTAGCCCAAGAATTAGCTGGTGGACCTCTTCGGCTAAACGGGAGATGGGTCTAGCTCGAGGCTAGCTCAAGGCTAACTGGTGCTTGCTTTGGGACATAGACCTTAGCCAGGAGTAGCCACTCGGATTGCAGCTAGCTAGCTGCGATGAACCGGTGTAAAGTTTCAGAGTTTGCAGTAGGAATCATAAGATGTGGTAGAGAAAAGGCTGTCCGATATGCTCTGGGTTGATATCGCGCTGTGCAGACTGGCAGGTATTGACCGAGCTGAGGCTGGCTGGTGTCCGAATTAACAGTGAAGACCGCTTGCAGTGGCTAACTGACTACTAGCTAGTAGCTAGTTAGCTGGCTAGCTCCTGATGGGGGTTCCGGTTCTAAAGTATAACAATAGCAGATCTGTACAACATTGGGTGAGGCGGGTTGCAGGAGAGTATATTCATTGGAACAACCAAGATGCACAACCAACATACACAGTGTGACTAAATATTACCTGTATGAGTTCAGGTCTGAGGTTGATGGTGCAGAGCCAGTCTCCCAGTCGAGGGTAGCTGGCCAGAGCCTGGGTCCTCTGTCTCTCAGGCACTCTCTGCTTACACTGCAGCTGCTTACAGATGTACTTAGTCAGCTTCACCTGGAGGGGGCGACAACACAAACACAAGAGTGATAAGACGTCGCTTGGTCTGATCTCCAAAAATGTTGATGGGGAAAATGTAATTAAGAATGTTCACAAAATAACTGAAACAGAGACGATGCTAAGCAAAAGCATAATCCTGAAAGTAATTATAACAAAGTAGAACAAAATGAGTGGAAACTAAAACTTGCAGCACAGTGTGTGGGAGTTTCATTTAATTTTAACAAAGGAGACTGACAACAAACTGACAACTGCAGGTGTGAAACCCACTGATGTTTGAGAACAAACTGCACAGTATTTCTTTCTTGTTATTTTCAGCATGAGGTCTGGTGTTCTATGCAAAACGCTGGTGAGAAGTGAGACTAAGCTCAGGCTGAGGAAATCCCCCTGTCAACTGAAAGAGAGACAGAGAAAGAGAGAGAGAGAGAGAGAGAGAGAGAGAGAGAGAGAGAGAGAGAGATCCACTGAGTGTAGATGAGAACACCTGCTCTTTCCATGACATAGACTGACCAGGGGAAAGCCATGATCCCTTATTGATGTCACTTGTTAAATCCACTTTAATCAGTTAATATGAAGGAGAGGAGACAGGTTAAATAAGGATTTTTAAGCCTTGATACAATTGAGACATGGATTGTGTATGTGTGCCATTCAGGGGGTGAATGGGCAAGACAAAAGATTTAAGTGCCTTTGAATGGGGTATGGTAGTAGGTGCCATGCACGACGGTTTGTGTCAAGAACTGCAACGTTGCTGGGATTTCACGCTCAACTGTTTCCCGTGTGTATCAAGAATGGTCCACCACCCAAAGGATACAACTTGACACAAATGTGGGAAGCATTGGAGTCAACATTGGCCAGCATCTCTGTGGAACGTTTTTTCTCCACCTTGTCGAGTCTATGCCCCAACAAATTGAGGCTGTTCTGAGGGCAAAAGGGGTGGGGGGGTGTAACTCAATATTAGGAAGGTGTTCCTAATGTTTTGTACACTCAGGCCTAAAAAAGGACAACTTTGTCTCAGAAGTACCTCAGTGTTAAAAACTCTCAAGAACATAAATGTAGAATGTTGATGAAGGAGAGGAAACGAGGAGGGGACAATTTCAGTTAATCTATGACTTCATGTGTTGTTAACAGTTCTCCCCTCAGAGCAGCTAACAGCAAATAGTCCTCATTACATACAAACTCAAAGGAACACAGAGCAAGTTTTGTCATGGGGGCGTTGGCCTGTGCCACTGCCATGACAACTGAGCGCCATGGAAACCCTGCAGCCACCGACGGCAGAACCCGTTTATGTCAAAATGAGATTATGGGTGATGCTGGGCTGGGGTTACAGAGACGACTAGGTGGAGAAGGTGGAAAGTTTTAAGTTCCTCGGCTACACATCACAGACAAACTGAATGGATCCACCCACACAGACAGGGTGGTGAAGTAGGCGCAGCAGCGCGAGGTGCATCTCGAATAAACATAATATTTTTTTTTGTTGTCCAGAGTGCATCAAACATGATTTAGAGCTTGTTTATGGAAAAAAAGTTTTTTCTGCATTTCAATGTTGCAAGTTGCTGAAAACTGTCCACAATGTTAATTTCATCTCAAAGCATCAAAGCAGGGACCGAAAGACTGAGAAACAGCTTCTTGGCCATCAGACTGTTAAACAGACATCACTAACATTGAGTGGCTGCTGCCAACATAGTGACTCATCTCTAGCCACTTTAATAATGAAAAAATTGATGTAATAAATGTATCACTAGCCACTTTATATAATGTTTACATACCCTACATTACTAACCTCATATGTATATACTGTACTCTATACCATCGACTGCATCTTGCCTATGCCGTTCGGCCATCACTCATTCATATATTTTTATGTACGTATTTTTTTCATTCCTTTACACTTGTGTGTATAAGGTTGTTGTTGTGAAATTGTTAGGTTAGATTACTTGTTAGATATTACTGCATGGTCGGAACTAGAAGCACAAGCATTTCGCTACACTCGCATTAACATCTGCTAACCATGTGTATGTGACAAATAAAATACATTTTGATTTGACATTACAGCCTTATTATAAAATGTATTATTAAATTGTATTTTTTTTCTCATCAATCTACACACAATAACAGGTTTTTAGAAAGGTTTGTCAATGTATAAAATAAAATAAACAGAAATATGACATTTACATAAGTGTTTAATCAGTATTTTGGCAGCGATTACAGCTTAGAGTCTTCTTGGGTATGTCGCTACAAGCTTGGCACACCTGTATTTGGGGAGTTTCTCCCAATGTTCTCTGCACACCCTCTCAAGCTCTGTCAGGTTGGATGGGGAGAGTCGCTGCAGAGGTATTTTCAGGTCTCTCCAGAGATGTTCAATCAGGTTCAAGTCTGGGCTCTGACTGGGCCACTCAAGGACATTCAAAGACTTGTCCTGCAGCCACTCCTTTGTTGTCTTGGCTGTGTGCTTCGGGTCATTGTCCTGTTAGAAGGTGAACCTTTGCCCCAGTCTGAGGTCCTGAGTGCTCTGGAGCAGGTTTTCATCAAGGATCTCTCTGTACTTTGCTCCGTTCATCTTTTCCTCGATCCTGACTAGTCTCTCAGTCCCTGCCACTGAAAAACATCCCCACAGCATGATGCTGCCACCACCATGCTTCGCCGTAGGGATGGTGCCAGGTTTCTTCCAGATGTGAAGTTTGGGCATTCAGGCCAAAGACTTCAATCTTGGTTTCATCAGACCAGAGAATCTTGTTTCTTGTAATTATTTCACCTCTATGGCCTATTTATTGCCTACCTCCCTACTCTTCTACATTTGCACACACTGTACATAGATTTTTCTATTGTGTTATTGACTGTATGTTTGTTTATGTGTAACTTTGCGTTGTTGTTTTTGTTGCACTGCTATGCTTTATCTTGGCCAGGTCGCAGTTGTAAATGAGAACTTGTTCTCAACTGGCCTACCTGGTTAAATAAAGATGAAATAAAAATAAATTAATAAATTGTTTCCCATGGTCTGAGAGTCTTTAGGTGCCTTTTGGCAAACTCCAAGTGGCTGTCATTTGTCTTTTACTGAGGAGTGGCTTCCGTCTGGCTACTCTACCATAAAGGCCTAATTGGTGGACTGTCGCAGAGATGGTTGTCCTTCTGGAAGATTCTCCTCTCCACAGAGGATCTCTAGATCTCTGTCAGAGTGACCATCGGGTTCTTTGTCGCCTCGCTGAAAAAGGCCCTTCTCCCCCGATTGCTTAGTTTGGCAGGGCGGACAACTCTAGGAAGAATCTTGGTGGTTCCAAACTTCTTCCATTTAAGAATGATTGAGGCCACTGGGTTCTTGGGGACCTTCAACACTGCAGACATTATTTGGTACCCTTCCCCAGATCTGTGCCTCAACACAATCCTGTCTCTGAGCTCTACGGACAATCCTTCGACAATCCTTCGACCTCATGGCTTGGTTTTTGCTCCGACATGCACCGTCAACTGGGACCTTATATAGACAGGTGTGTGCCTTTCCAAATCATGTCCAATCAATTGGATTTACCACAGGGGCACTCCCATCTCAAGGATGATCAATGGAAACAGGATACACCTTAGCTCAATTTCGAGTCTCATAGCAAAGGGTCTGAATACTTATGTAAATAAGGTATTTCTGTTTTTTTTATTATACATTTGCAAAAAATTCTAAAAACCTGATTTAGCTTTGTCATTATGTGGTAATGTGAGTAGATTGGTGAGAAATAATATACACTTAATCAATTTTAGAATAAGGCTGTAAAGTAAGGGGTTTGAATACTTTCCGAAAGTATCCCTCTGTCCAGTCACAATAAGTACTTCTAGTCTTACCCCTCTGTCCAGCCACAAACATTACTTCTAGCACCTTTTGGAGCTGAATTTAATATGGCAGTGTTTTAAGTATTTTGTTTTTTCAAAGCTGGATTTTAACTGACCTCTTACCCAAAAAGCTGCAACTGTAAATATGTGTGTAATATGTGTAAGCTCCCATCTTCAAACACTGCTGGTCCTGGTAGGTTTTAGGGAGCCTGGCCTAGTCAAATCAAATCAAATTGTATTTGTCACATGCACCCTTAACCAGCAATGCAGACTTTTTTTTAAGTAAGAAAATATTTGCTAAAAAATATAAATAATAATAAAATAAAGTAACGCAATAAAATACAAATAACTAGGCTATATAAAGGGGGTACTGGTACCGAGTAAATGTGTGTGGAGGGGTATGGCTAAGTCGAGGTAATTCAGATCATATGTACATGTAGGTAGGGGTAAAGTGACTATGCATAGATAATAAACAGCGAGTAGCAGCAGCTTAAAAAGGAAGTCTGGATAGCCATTTGATTAACTGTTTAGCAGTCTAACGTCTTGGGGGCAGAAGATGTTAAGGAGCCTTTTGAACCTAGACTTGGCACTCAGGTACCACTTGCCGTGTGCTCAGTGGAATAACATTAAAGTTTTATCAGCACTAGACCAGTCTGAGGGAGAATGTCTCTGAATGCCCTCCTGTCTCTCTCCCTATCAGAGAATGGCCATAGTTGATTTGATGCACTTGACTGAGCGACTAGAGTAAACCAGGCGGTGTTGGTTTGCACCAGACAACGCTTGGCCTCGTTCCACTGTGGTGCTCGCCGTTATTCACTGTCTATCTTTCTCTCCATCTCCCAGCTCTGTTACATGGCATTGACACTCAGCAAGGGGTGGGGCAGGCTGAGTGGGTCCATGGGGCAGACAGGCAGCACGTATCTGTGCCCACATGTTTTACCACAGTGTATGTAACCAAATTGTGTGTATTGTGTGTGACAATGACCCAAGGGAAGGGCCTTTTCACTGATAGAATACAGGAGGTGGCCTTGGCTGCCAGTGCTCAACCTTTCAATGTTAGTCTCTATGTACCAGACAAAGCCTGCGTGGGGGTGGGATGATAGTGGTTTAAGGTATATTTCTCAGCCACTATCACAGTTCATATCTTGAAGCTGTGCTTGTATTGCGGTTATGAAAAGACCACAGTACCCACATTTTTTCCATCTGTGGAAAAAACATTTGTGTGCGTCTTAGTGAAGGCAAAGGAAAATTATAGATGTGACAAAGAGTGCGAGCAAAAAGGTCAAGAAGGAAGGAGAAAGCGAACCAGACGGAGGGAAAGAAAGATGAAAGGGGGGGACAGATCATTTGCAAAACCACATGGGAGTTTCCTGACACCACACAACCTATAATTTTGTATTTCTGTTTCTTCCACTGACTTCACCGTAGCTGCTGCTTAGGAAAATCGTCAAAATGATCAAACTAGCACTTCTTTGATCTTACCAATGAAGTGGGAGAGAGACTCAAAAGTAAAAATCTCTGAAAAATGATCATCAATAGAGATAATATGGGCCATGTCCATCCCTGGTTTGCCAGATCTGATTACAGAGTAGAAGCTGACCACCGGAACATTAGTTAGTGTATGGAAATCAGATGACGGCTATTAGTTAGGTGTGGCCAGTCTGTAGATTTAACTTTAGACTGAAGGAGTCACAGGGCTCTGTAATAAGGTCACAGTAGCACTAGGGCTGTGCCACACCAAACTGGAAGTCTTCCGACTAGCTTGGAAAGACAGTACCGTGCAGTACCGAAGAGCCCTCACTGCTGCTCGATCATCCTATTTTTCCAACTTAATTGAGGAAAATAAGAACAATCCGAAATGTATTTTTGATACTGTCGCAAAGCTAACTAAAAAGCAGCATTCCCCAAGTGAGGATGGCTTTCACTTCAGCAGTAATAAATTCATGAACTTCTTTGAGGAAAAGATCATGATCTTTAGAAAGCAAATTACGGACTCCTCTTTAAATCTGCTTATTCCTTCAAAGCTCAGTTGTTCTGAGTCTGCACAACTCTGCCAGGACCTAGGATCAAGAGAGACACAAGTGTTTTAGCACTATATCCCTTGACACAATGATGAAAATAATCATGGCCTTCAAGCTGCATACTGAACCCTATTCCAACTAAACTACTGAAAGAGCTGCTTCCTGTGCTTGGGCCTCCTATGTTGAACATAACAAACGGCTCTCTATCCACCGGATGTGTACCAAACTCACTAAAAGTGGCAGTAATAGAGCCTCTCTTGAAAAAGCCAAACCTTGACCCAGAAAATATAAAAAACTATCGGCCTATATCGAATCTTCCATTCCTCTCAAAAAAAATTGAAAAAGCTGTTGCACAGCAACTCACTGCCTTCCTGAAGACAAACAATGTATACGAAATGCTTCAGTCTAGTTTTAGACCCCATCATAGCACTGAGACTGCACTTGTGTAGGTGGTAAATGACCTTTTAATGGCATCAGACCGAGGCTCTGCATCTGTCCTCGTGCTCCTAGACCTTAGTGCTGCTTTTGATACCATCGATCACCACATTTTTTTGGAGAGATTGGATACCCAAATTGGTCTACACGGACAAGTTCTGGCCTGGTTCAGATCTTATCTGTCGGAAAGATATCAGTCTGTCTCTGTGAATGGTTTGTCCTCTGACAAATCAACTGTAAATTTCGGTGTTCCTCAAGGTTCCGTTTTAGGACCACTATTGTTTTCAATATATATTTTACCCCTTGGGGATGTCATTCGAAAACATAATGTTAACTTTCACAGCTATGTGGATGACACACAGCTGTACATTTCAATGAAACTGTCATGGCTGGCTGAAGGACTGGACCAAAGTGCAGCATGGTAAGCGTACATTTTCTCTTCATTCAAAAAATGACGCCGACAAAATGAAGAACAAAAACCAAACCGTGAAGCTTTGGGCTATGTTCCCTAAACAAAGACAAAGTTAACTTCCAACAAAACCGGTGGGGGAAGGGTACCTAAGTATGGTTCTCAATCAGAGACAACGATAGACAGCTGCCTCTGATTGAGAACCACACCCGGCCAAACACATATAAATAGAAAATCATAGAACATAGAACATAGACTGCCCACCCAAATCACACCCTGACCAAACCAAAATAGAGACATAAACACTCTCTACAGTCAGGGTGTGAGAGAAAAATGGTGAAGCCCCAAAATTGCCCTCGCTAGAAGCCTGTGTTTCAGACATATGGAAGTATTTTATAGTAAGAAGAAAACCATTGAATATAGCTGAATAAAATAGAAAGGATATTTTCTCCAAGTGATGAGTGCGCACATGCGGCTAGTCTGTGTTGAGCGGTTAACAAAGAAACAGGCCCTCCTACACTGAACAAAAATATCAAAGCAACATCCAACAATTTCAAAGACTTTACTGAGTTACAGTTCATATAAGGTAATCAGTCAAATTAAATAAATGATTTAGGCTCTAATCTATGGATTTCACATGACTGGGAATACAGATATGCATCTGTTGGTCACAGATACATTTTTAAAAAGTAGGGGCGTGGATCAGAAAGCCAGTCAGTATCTGGTGTGACCATCATTTGCCTCATGCAGAGCTACACATCTACTTCGCATAGAGTTGATCAGGCTGTTGATTGTGGCATATGGGATGTTGTCCCACTCCTCTTCAATGGCTGTGCATAGTTGCTGGTTGTTGGCGGGAACTGGAACAAGCTGTCGTACATGTCTATCTAGAGCATCCCAAACAGGCTAAATGGGTGACATGTCTGGTGAGCATGCAGGCCATGGAAGAACTGGGACATTTTCAGCTTCCAGGAATTGTGTACAGATCCTTGCGACATGGGGATTTATCCGTGAAGAGCACGGCTACCGAAGGTGTGCATTTACGACGCCGAACTGCCATCAGGTCAAGACCCTGCTCAGGATGACGAGCATGCAGGTGATTTGCAAACTGAAGAATTTTACATTTGAGATTCTTCAAAGTAGCCACCCTTTGCCTTGATGACAGCTTTGCACAGTATTGGCATTCTCTCAACCAGGTTCATGAGATAGTTACCTGGAATGCATTTCAATTAACAGGTGTGCCTTGTTAAAAGTTCATTTGTGGGGGCCTAGCGTCGTCCGGTTTAGGGAGGGTTTGGCCGGTAGGGATATCCTTGTTTCATCGCGCACTAGCAACTCCTGTGGCGGGCCGGGCGCAGTGCACGTTAACCAGGTCGCCAGGTGCACGTTGTTTCCTCCGACACATTGGTGCGGCTGGCTTCCGGGTTGGATGCGCGCTGTGTTAAGAAGCAGTGCGGCTTGGTTGGGTTGTCTATCGGAGAACGCATGACTTTCAACCTTCGTCTCTCCCGAGCCCGTACGGGAGTTGTAGCGATGAGACAAGATAGTAACTAATAACAATTGGATACCACGAAATTGAGGAGAAAAGGTGGTAAAAAAAAAGAAAGAAAAGAAAGTTAATTTGTGGAATTTCTTTCCTTCTTAAATAATGCATTTGAGCCAATCAGTTGTATTGAGACAAGGTAGGGGTGGTATACAGAATATAGCCCTATTTGGTAAAAGACCAAGTCCATATTATGGCAAGAACAGCTCAAATAAGCAAAGAGAAATGACAGTCCATCATTACTTTAAGACATGAAGGTCAGTCAATACGGAAAGTTTCAAGAACTTTAAAAGTTTCTTCAAGTGCAGTCGCAAAAACCATCAAACGCTATGATGAAATCCAGAGTTACCTCGGCTGCAGAGGTGTAAGAGAGTTAACTGCACTTCAGATTGAAGCCCAAATAAATGCTTAACACACACATCTCAACATCAACTGTTCAGAGGAGACTGCGTCAATCAGGCCTTCATGGTTGAATTTCTGAAAAGAAACCACTACTAACAGACACCAATAATAAGAAGAGTGTCATGCCCTGACAATAGAGAGCTGTTTATTCTCTGTTGGTTGGGGCATGATAGTGACACGGGTGGGTCATCTAGGTGAGTAATGGTTTATGTTGGCCTGGTATGGTTCCCAATCAGAGACAGCTGTTTATCGTGGTCTCTGATTGGGGATCATATTTTAGCAGCCATTTCCTCATTGTTCTTTGTGGGATCTTGTCTACAATTAGTTGCCTGTGTGCACACCAGTAGCTTCACGTTTCATTTGTGCTTGTTTGTTTTGTTTGGTGAGTTTCTATTAATTAAAATATGTGAACTCTACGCACGCTGCGCCTTGGTCCAATCATTATAGCGAATGTGACATAAGATCCCACCAACAACGGACTAAGCAGCGTGCCCGGGAGATAATGGCATCCTGGTCTGTGGAGGAGATTAAGGAGAGAACATCCTGGACTTGGGACGATGACATAATAGCAGGAGAGAAGAGCTTGCCATGGAGGCAGGAGGAAGCAGCGAAGGAGGGACAGTGACGAAGTCGGGGAGGTAGGCCACATAAACCCCAATAAAGTTTTGGGAGGGGGCTCATGGAGCAGTCGGCGGAGCCGAGGGGTGAACCAGAGCCAGTCTGGGAGAAGAAGGAGAATTTGGAGGAGAGAGAAATGGGAGAGTTGTTGAGTTGGTGGAGGATGCACAGATTTGGAATAAAGGAACGTGTTGTCAGTTTGGTGCCACCTGAGTCAGCTCCACGTACTCGTCCTGAGAAGTGTGTTAAAGTTTGGCAACAATTGATGCCGGCTATACACACCAGGTCTCCAGTGCACCTTCACAACCCAGTGCGTCCTGTGCCAACTCCTCGCACTCTCCCTCAAGTGCGCTTTCCCAGTCAGATGTGTCCTGTTCCTGCTCCTCGTACTCTCCCTCATGTGCGTGTCATCAGCCCGGTGCCACCTGTACCGGTCCCATGCATCAGGCCTCCACAGTCCAGTAAGTCCTGTGCCTCATCCCCGCACTCGCCCTGAGGTACGTGTCATCAACCCGGTGCCACCTGTACCTGTCCCACTCATCAGGCCTCCAGTGCACTTCCACAGTCTAGAGCTTCCGGCGACAGTTCCCAGTCCAGAGCTTCCGGCAACAGTTCCCAGTCCAGAGCTTCAGGTGACAGTTCCCAGTCCAGAGCTTCCGACGACAGTTCCCAGTCCAGAGCTTCCGGTGACAGTTCCCAGTCCAGAGCTTCCGGCAACAGTTCCCAGTACAGAGCTTCCGGTGACAGTTCCCAGTCCAGAGCTTCCGGCGACAGTTCCCAGTCCAGAGCTTCCGGCAACGTTTCACAGTCCGGAACCTCCTATGACGTTTCACAGTCCGGAACCTCCAACGACGGTCCACGGTCTGGAACCTGGACCACCCGGACAGGGGGGTACTGTCACTCCCTGACCATAGAGAGCTGTTTATTCTTAGTTGGTTGGGGTGTGATAGTGACAAGGGTGGGTCATCTCGGTGATTAATGGTTTATGTTGGCCTGGTATGGTTCCCAATCAGAGTCAGCTGTTTATCGTTGTCTCTGATTGGGGATCATATTTAGGCAACCATTTCCTCATTGGTCTTTGTGGGATCTTGTCTACAGTCAGTTGCCTGTATGCACACCAGTAGCTTCACGTTTCGTTTGTGCTTGTTCATTTTGTTTGGTGAGTCTCTATTCATTAAAATATTTGGAACTCTACGCACGCTGCGCCTTGGTCCAATCATTATAGTAGACGTGACAAAGAGACTTGCTTGGGCCATGAAACCAGAACAATGGACATTAGACAGGTGGAAATCTGTCCTTTGGTTCGATGAGTCCAAATTTGAGATTTTTGGTTCCAACCGCAGTGTCTTTGTGAGATGCAGAGTAAGTGAACGGATGACCCAAACTCAAACTCAACCCAATTGAGATGGTTTTGGATGAGTTGGACCACAGAGTGAAGGAAAAGCAGCCAACAAGTGCTCAGCATATGTAGGAACTCCTTCAAGACTATTGAAAAAGCATTCCTCATGAAGCTGGTTGAGAGAATACCAACAGTGTGTAAAGCTGTCATCGAGGCAAAGGGTGGCTACTTTGAAGAATCTCAAATATAAAATATATTTTGATTTGTATAACACTTTTTTGGTTACCACGTTTGGAGTTATTTGTCCACTTTAGTTGTCATACGAACCTTGTCAAAACAGAGGCTAGGCTACATGAGGTGTGACACAAACTTTATCAAAACATATAGGCCTATGGGCTAGGCTACATGAGGTGTGACACAAACTTTATCAAAACATATAGGCCTATGGGCTAGGCTACATGAGGTGTGACACAAACTTTATCAAAACATATAGGTCTATGGGCTAGGCTACATGAGGTGTGACACAAACTTTATCAAAACATATAGGCCTATGGGCTAGGCTACATGAGGTGTGACACAAACTTTATCAAAACATATAGGCCTATGGGCTAGGCTACATGAGGTGTGACACAAACTTTATCAAAACATATAGGTCTATGGGCTAGGCTACATGAGGTGTGACACAAACCTTATTAAAACATATAGGCCTATGGGCTAGGCTACATGAGGTGTGATACAAACCTTATTAAAACATATAGGCCTATGGGCTAGGCTACATGAGGTGTGATACAAACTTTATCAAAACATATAGGCCTATGGGCTAGGCTACATGAGGTGTGATACAAACCTTATTAAAACATATAGGCCTATGGGCTAGGCTACATGAGGTGTGATACAAACCTTATTAAAACATATAGGCCTATGGGCTAGGCTACATGAGGTGTGATACAAACCTTATTAAAACATATAGGCCTATGAGCTAGGCTACATGAGGTGTGACACAAACTTTATCAAAACATATAGGCCTATGGGCTAGGCTACATGAGGTGTGATACAAACCTTATTAAAACATATAGGCCTATGGGCCAGGCTACATGAGGTGTGATACAAACCTTATTAAAACATATAGGCCTATGGGCTAGGCTACATGAGGTGTGATACAAACCTTATTAAAACATATAGGCCTATGGGCTAGGCTACATGAGGTGTGATACAAACCTTATTAAAACATATAGGATACAAACCTTATTAAAACATATAGGCCTATGGGCTAGGCTACATGAGGTGTGATACAAACCTTATTAAAACATATAGGCCTATGGGCTAGGCTACATGAGGTGTGATACAAACCTTATTAAAACATATAGGCCTATGGGCTAGGCTACATGAGGTGTGATACAAACCTTATTAAAACATATAGGCCTATGGGCTAGGCTACATTATGCATGCCACTATGATTTGAAAAAGTCGCAAAAAAAGGCATTCGCTGTTTATTGCCTTAGACTGCACACGCTGAGCATCATTCACAAGTGATAATATAGTCACCCATCAGACTATTCTCAATTTAATCTTGTCTTTACATATACTAAATAATATATGTGTGAAATTAGCTTTGATTTAGAATGGGCCATTATCATGTACTTGTCGGAACAGGGGCAGGGGGAAAAAATACATGACATGCGTAGGACGCTTTTCCCGCAGGTTCATTTTCATGCCAGCCAGGCTACTCTAGTTGTAAAGTGAAGCAATGTGCATATTAATATTAGAAAAGTTGAGGAATAAATATAGTTAGCCTACTTCACTGCAGCTAATATGAGGAAGTTGAAAACCAGTCAGAAACACAACACCACTTCTGCAATTACATAAGAAACATGTTTCAGGCAGCACCAAACATCTCTCCATTTCTTCATCATCTGGTGTCCAGCAACACTCGAAACTAGCCTATCCCAACCCCCCACACACCTGTCCTGTCCTGACAGACAACATATGCATATTGTGGTCAGAGTCCTTTATCCATCTCTTTAAGGCAATGACAGTGTAGGACAGTGCTACTCATCTGCAATGTCCATTGTAAACACAATACAGGCTGTTTACATACAGTGTTGACATTGTTAATGTTGTAAATGACAATTGTAGCTGGAAACTGCAGATTTTTAATGGAATATCTACAGTTGAAGTTGGAAGTTTGCATACACTTAGGTTGGAGTCATTAAAACTCGTTTTTCAACCACTGCACAAATTTCTTGCCTCTTTGCTTGACATCATGGGAAAATCAAAAGAAATCAGCCAAGACCTCAGAATAAAAAATGTAGACCTCCACGAGTCTGGTTCATACTTGGGAGAAATTTCCAAACGCCTGAAGGTACCACGTTCATCTGTACAAACAATAGTACGCAAGTATAAACACCATGGGACCACGCAGCCATCATACCGCTGTCTCCTAGAGATGAACGTACTTTGGTGAGAAAAGTGGAAATCAATCCCAGAACAACAGCAAAGGACCCTGTGAAGATGCTGGAAGAAACAGGTACAAAAGTATCTATATCCACAGTAAAAAGAGTCCTATATCGACATAACCTGAAAGGCCGCTCTGCAAGGAAGAAGCCACTGCTCCAAAACCGCCATAAAAAATCCAGACTACGGTTTGCACATGGGGCCAAAGTTCGTACTTTTTGGAGAAATGCCCCCTGGTCTGATTAAACAAAAATAGAACTGTTTTGCCTTAATGACCATTGTTATGTTTGGAGGAAAAAGGGGGAGGCTTGCAAGCCAAAGAACACCATCCCATACGTGAAGCATGGGGGTGGCAGCATCATGTTGTGGGGGTGCTTTGCTGCAGGAGGGACTAGTGCACTTCACAAAATAGATTGAATCATGAGGTAGGAAAATTATGTGGATATATTGAAGCAACATCTCAAGACATCAGTCAGGAAGTTAAAGCTTGGTCGCAAATGGCTCTTCCAAATGGACAATGACCCCAAGTATACTTCCAAAGTTGTGGCAAAATGGCTTAAGGACAACAAAGTCAAGGTATTGGAGTGGCCATCACAAAGCCCTGACCTCAATCCCATAGACAATGTGTGGTCAGAACTGAAAAAGCATGTGCGAGCAAGGAGGCCTACAAACCTGACTCAGTTACACCAGCTCTGTCAGGAGGAATGGGACAAAATTCACCCAAATTATTGTGGGAAGCTTGTGGAAGGCTACCCAAAGCGAATGACCCAAGTTCAACAATTTAAAGGCAATGCTACCAAATACTAATTGAGTGTATGTAAACTTCTGACACACTGGGAATGTGATGAAAGAAATAAAAGCTGAAATAAATCATTCTCTCTACTATTATTTTGACATTTCACATTCTTAAAATAAAGTGGTGATCCTAACTGACCTAAGACAGGGCATTTTTACTCTAATTAAATGTCAGGAATTGTGAAAAACTGAGTTTAAATGTATTTGGCTAAGGTGTATGTAAACTTCTGACTTCAACTGTACATAGGTGTACAGAGGCCCATTATCACCAACCATCACTCCTGTGTTCCAATGGCATGTTGCGTTAGCTAATCCAAGTTTATCATTTTAAAATTTGAATTAATCATTAGAAAATCCTTTTGCAATTATGTTAACATAGCTGAAAACTGTTGTCCTCATTAAAGAAGCAATAAAACTGTCCTTCTTCAGACTAGCTGAGAATCTAGAGCATCAGCATTTGTGCGTTCGATTACGGGCTCAAAATGGCCAGAAACAAAGACCTTTCTTCTGAAACTCATCAGTCTATTCTTGTTCTGAGAAATTAAGGCTACTCAATGCGAGAAATTGCCAAGAAACTGAAGATATTGTACAACGCTGTGTACTATTCCCTTCACAGAACAGAGTAAACTGGCTCTAACCAGAATAGAAAGAGGAGTGAGAGGCCCCGGTGCACAACTGAGCAAGAGGATAAGTACATTAGAGTGTCTAGTTTGAGAAACTGACGCCTCACAAGTCCTCAACTGGCAGCTTCATTAAATAGTACCCGCAAAACACCAGTCTCAACGTCAACAGTGAAGAGGCGACTGTCACGTTCTGACCCTAGTTCTTGTGTTACTCCTTTGTTTAAGTTGTTTTGTGTTTTTGAAGTGTTCAGTTTTCTATTAAAAAGACTAACCACCCTGCGCTTTGGTCCTCTCCTTCTTCCACCCAAGACAGCCGTTACAGCGACTCTAGGCAGAGTTTCTCTGTCCAGTGTCTGTGCTCTTTTGACCATCTTAATCTTTTCTTTTTATTGGCCAGTCTGAGATATGGCTTTTTCTTTGCAACTCTTCAAAAACAAACATTTCTAAGTGACCCCAAACTTTTGAACGGTAGTGTAAAGATATATAAATATAAAAATATATACAAAAATAAGACTCAGAAATATCAAAAAGAAGTAACAAAGAGAAATATAAACACATTTGTGTTGATTTGGCACCCAGCATCAATACATTACCCATCCCCCAACACTGTCAACCAAGAGTCTGGTTTTATTTTATTCTTAACGATTTCGCACAAACCAGACAAAAATGAAACAATATGTCTGTTTAACTATGTATTCACAGTACTATGAATGAATTGTGGTTTATTTGGCAGCATTTCGTAGTGTGACTGATTTTACTAATTGCATTAGTACTGAACAAAGTTAGAGGTGCGCTATTTGATAGATTCCCCCGCTCTCCCTACCTCAGGCTTCCAGTGGGGAGACCTGAGGTCAACCTATCCCCGCTCCCCTCCCCATCTCGTACTTCTGAGTGGGAGACCTTCCCAGGTAGTAGTCTGCCTAGCTCACAAACTAGAATCAGGACACCCACTCCGACAAGGTTAATTGACCCACAGTCCAACATGGTGACATGATATCATTGACGTGACGTGCAAATGAGCGATAGAAAACCAATCACGCAAATGTCACCATACCAAATTTTTTGGTGCGGGCACCCCATGCCGCCCCTGGCAGGGCTGTCCATGTCGCCTATACCTAAATCCGCCACTGGTTCACATGGACAGACCTGAGAAACCCAACTCCCCATACAGCCACTTAGTTCAGGCCTGACTACCCTATACAGACAAATCAAATCAAATTATATTTGTCAAATGTGCCGAATGCAACAGGTGTTGACCTTACAGTCAAACGCTTACTTACAAGCCCTTAACAAACTATTCAGTTTTAAGAAAAATACGTGTTAAGTAAAAATAGATAAGTAAAAATGGTTATAAAAATAACTAATAATTAAAGAGCAGCAGTAAATTAACAGTAGTGAGGCTATATACAGGAGGTACCGGTACAAAGTCAATGTGGAGGCTATATACAGGAGGTACCGGTACAGAGTCAATGTGGAGGCTATATACAGGAGGTACCGGTACAGAGTCAATGTGGAGGCTATATACAGGAGGTACCGGTACAGAGTCAATGTGGAGGCTATATACAGGAGGTACCGGTACAGAGTCAATGTGGAGGCTATATACAGGGGGTACCGGTACAGAGTCAATGTGGAGACTATATACAGGAGGTACTGGTACAGAGTCAATGTGGAGACTATATACAGGAGGTACCGGTACAGAGTCAATGTGGAGACTATATACAGGAGGTACCGGTACAGAGTCAATGTGGAGGCTATATACAGGAGGTACCGGTACAGAGTCAATGTGGAGGCTATATACAGGAGGTACCGGTACAGAGTCATTGTGCGAGGGCACCGGTTAGTCGAGGTAATTGAGGTAATATGTACATGTCGGTAGAGTTAAAGTGACTATAATAACTAGACAATAACCAGAGAGTAGCAGCAGCGTAAAACAGGGGGTGGGACAATGCAAATAGTCCGGGTAGCCATTTGATTAGCTCTTCAGGAGTCTTATGGCTTGGGGGTAGAGGGCAGACAGGCCTATTGTGGGTTAGAGATAAAAAGAGATGGGGGTAGAGAGAACGAGAGAGAGAGAGAGGAGGGGGAGAAAAAGAGAGAAAGGGAATGAAAAAGAAAGAGAGGGGGGAGAAGAGAGAGAGAGGAGGGAGAGAGAGGAGAGAGACACAGATAAAGACAGAGGAAGAGAAAGGCAGTGGCTTAGTCTGCCTCTTTTGTTCTAACCATGTTGTTGACTGCTGGTTCCCTGGTTCCCCCAGTCCAGTCTTAAAGACAACCCCTCACTGTTTATCTGTAATAAGAAACGGCCATGTTGGATATCTCCTCCTTTATCTTCTCCGCCCTTCTTTCCCCTTTTCTCCCCTTCCTTCCTCCCCTCCCACTGCGCTTCATTTGATTTTGTTGTTCAACAGCCCACACTGAGAATGTGTGGGAGGGAGAGAAGTCCACATTTAGATGTTTCTACAGTCACTAGTACACAAGCACTCTGATCTGCACTCCCTGAACCAGCTCTCTCCTTGGGAAGATGGCAATGATAGCGATGAGAAACCCAGAACATACGGTCTTATCCAGTGCTTCGAAGTCAACAATCCCATGGGAAATTGGTACTGTACCTGATATGACCAGTACAGAAAAGGTGATGTGATGATAATGACAGTTGGCATCTCCATGTATGTATGATCCTAAAGGGCTTTACATTATAAGGAGGTCGCTCCGTTTGTAATACCCAGCTGAATAACAATGTGAATGGATCAAGGTGGAAGTGGCAACTCAATCTTTTTTTAGTGAAGAGTAGAGCTGTGCATTGTGGGTTGCCTGGGGGACATACTGACTTGAGGGAGAAGTGAAACTGACAGTATTCATTGGGGGGGACAGATGTGTCAAAATATCACACAGACTTTGTTTGATGACAGCCAGCCATAACCTTTCATCAATGTGTTTCTGCCTTACTGTTTTATAAGAAGTTCATAAACTGTTAATTATAGTTTAAAATCTGTAATAAACAGTTTTAACACATAGGTGCTGCCTTAGGCTACGTAACTGTTATTGATTATGGGCATGGAAGGAACAGGGAAGTTGAACCTAAATACAATATACAGTTAAAGTCGGAAGTTTACATACACTTATGGTGAAGTCATTAAAACACATTTTTCAACCACTCTACAAATTTATTGTAAACAAACTATAGTTTTGGCAAGTCGGTTAGGACATCTACTTTGTGCATGACACAAGTAATTTTTCCAACAATTGTTTACTGACAGATTATTTCACTTATAATTCACTGTATCACAATTCCAGTGGGTCAGAAGTTTACATACACTGGGTTGACTGTGCCTTTAAACAGCTTGGAAAATACCAGAAAATAATGTCATGGCTTTAGAAGCTTCTGATGGGCTAATTGACATCATTTGAGTCAATTGGAGGTGTACCTGTGGATGTATTTCAAGGCCTACTTTCAAACTCAGTGCCTCTTTCCTTGACATCATGGGAAAATCAAAAGAAATCAGCCAAAAAATTGTAGACCTCCACAAGTCTGGTTCATCATAGGGAGCAATTTCCAAATGCCTGAACGTACCACGTTCATCTGTACAAACAGAGATGAACGTACTTTGGTGCGAAAAGTGCAAATCAAACCCAGAACAACAGCAAAATACAGTGTGAAGATTCTGGAGGAAACAGGTACAAAAGTATCTATATCCACAGTAAAACGAGTCATATATCAACATAACCTGAAAGGGCGCTCTGCAAGGAAGAAACCACTGCTCCAAAACCGCCATAAAAAATTCAGACTACGGTTTGCAACTGCATATGGGGACAAAGATCGTACTTTTTGGAGAAATGTCCTCTGGTCTGATGAAACAAAAATAGAACTGTTTGGCCATAAGGACCATCGTTATGTTTGGAGGAAAAAGGGGGAGGCTTGCAAGCCAAAGAACACCATCCCAACCGTGAAGCACGAGGGTGGCAGCATCATGTTGTGGGGGTGCTTTGCTGCAGGAGGGACTGGTGCACTTCACAAATTAGATGGCATGATGAGAAGGAAAATAATGTGGATATATGGAAGCAACATCTCAAGACATCAGTCAGGAAGTTAAAGCTTGGTTGCAGATGGGTCTTCCAAATGGACAATGACCCCAAGCATACTTCCAAAGTTGGGGCAAAATGGCTTAAGGACATCAAAGTCAAAGTATTGGAGTGGCCATCACATACGCCCTGACCTCAATCCCATAGACAATTTGTGGGCAGAACTTAAAAGGCGTATGCAAGCAAGGAGGCCTACAAACCTGACTCAGTGACACCAGCTCTGTCAGGAGGAATGGGACAAAAATCACCCAATTTATTGTGGGAAGCTTGTGGAAGGCTACCCAAAACGTTTGACCCAAGTTAAACAATTTAAAGGCAATGCTACCAAATACTAATGGAGTGTATGTAATCTTCAGACCAACTGGTAATGTGATGAAAGAAATAAAGCTGAAATAAATCATTGTCTCTACTATTCTGAGATTTCACATTCTTAAAATCAAGAGGTGATCCTAACTGACCTAAGACAGGGAATTTTTACTCTGATTAAATGTCAGGAATTGTGAAAAACTGAGTTTAAATGTATTTGGTGAAGGTGTATGTAAACTTCCGACTTCAATTGTACCTACTATAGGAATACAGCACATCAAAGACTGTTCATCTTTGGGCCAGATCGATATACACGATATCACTGTATCATTTGAATTTATTTCAAGAATGTGGTGTGCTTGCAATGTCTATTATTTTCTATATAAAAACCAATCTAGTAGCCTATATCATGGGCACAACACACATCAAACAATGTCATGTTCCACTGTCTCTCTCGCTCACACAAACACACACACACACACACACACACACACCAATAAACTGAAGTTTATTACGATAACTGTCGAAGTGTATGTTATGGCTATGCTGACCATACTGTACCTCCAAAGTGCGTATTTCTTTCTGAGTGAGGTCGCTCAATGCAGCGCATTTGGTTCGGAGTCCTTGTAAACTAGAGATGGAGATCTCGATCATATTCTGGATGAGTTCGCACTGGCGGAGTGCGTCCTTGTCCATCGCTGCGCCACCTTCACAGTCCCCGTCCGATAGTTAATTACTTTAAACCATCCTTCCACCTTTGACTGGCACACTATCAATTCCTCGTCATTGGCACGGCTTGACAGGTTGGGTTGAGTTTGGACAGTTAAAAAGTAGACACGCTACAGGGACGCATACAAACAAATAATCTGCACTTAGTAATAGACTCCCAAGAGCTGCAAACAAAACGAACAGTTCATTTAAAACCTTTAAAGTCTTAGCTGTTCTGTGTATTCTCAAGAGCTACGTAGTTTACTTATGAATGGTGTTTGACAGAGTGGCCGCGTCGTCTTTTAACCTCTTTCACACTGCGCAGAAGATCATATCTCACAACTCCTGGAGAACTGTTTATCCTATCAGGATATATAATAACATATAGAAATCTTCACAAGAAGATGGCAATATCATACAAGTACAATTAAATGCCTTTCTTGCAAGCTCTAAAACCAACAATGCGTAGTAGTTTATAGTAGTTTATATAAACAGCTCGGTCCATTCAGCATGTCAATACTTCTTACAAAAACAAATAGTGATGAAGTCAATCTCTCCTCCACTTTGAGCCATGAGAGATTGTTATGCATAGTATTAATGTTGGCTCTGTGTGTACATTTAAGCGCCAGCCGTGCTGCATTTTCTGAGCAAACTGTAATGTGCAGGGATACTGGGCGACTAGGGATCGGGATATATGATAAACAGAGTAGCAGCAGCATACATGAAGATTGAATGTGAGTGTGTGTAGAGTCAGTATAAATGTGTATGAATGTTATGTGTGTGAGAAAATGAAGTGTGTGTGTGTGTGTGTGTGTGTGTGTGTGTGTGTGTATAGAGTCCTGTGAGTGTGCATAGAGTGCAAAAATACAAATAAAATACTTTATTTAACTTGGCAAGTCAGTTAAGAACAAATTCTTATTTTACAATTACAGCCCCGGCCAAACCTCCCCTAACCCGGACTACACTGGGCCAATTGTGCGCCGCCCCATGGGACTCCCGATCAAGGCAGGTTGTGCCTCTAGCACTGCGATGCAGTGCCACTCAGGAGCCTTTATTGCCCCTAGTAGTGAAGGAGACGTGTTGATGGAAGTTGGGCATCACAATGAAGAAAGCAGCCTTCGGGGGGCAAGTTTTCCTGCTTTTTTATAGCCTTGTACAGTTTGTTAACTGCCAGCTTGTTATTTTTTTTGTCCTGAGACAACAATAGCTGAAAACTCACAATTTGTTGTTGATGAAGAGGCAAACCCCTCCCACTGTCAATATCTCTGACTTCCCTGTCCTGTCCACTCGGGAATGGAGAATCCATCGAGTTGGACAGCCATGGGGGGTATTTCAGAAAAGTAGAGCATTTTGCAGTTATGAGAATCCCATTGGTAGCAAATCTGTGATCGGAGGTCATCCACCTTATTATCAAGTGATTCTATTGGCCAAGATTGTTCACCCATCTTGGTCAGAAGAATGGAGGGTAGAGGTGGCCAGTTTTCCCTTCACCTTAATCTCGCCAGGACTCCCACTTTTGCTTCTGTAACACCAACGTTTCCTCTTGGATACATCAAAGATTGGGTCAGAATTACAGAAAGAGCCCAGGGCTGATGAGTCAAAGTCAGAGCTGAGGTAAGTAACTGCCGATCTGAAATTCAACATTTCTTGTCGGCTATAAGAAATGATAGCGGATACATTTTGTGAAAATAAAGTACAAATGAACACCAAAAGAATTACAAAATAGCAAAGTTGGGTCGGAGCTCACAAAACGGCGGCCATCCAGTACGGTGCCATCTTTTCAACAGTCAACGTCAGTGGAGGCTGGTGAGAGGAGCTATAGGAGGATGGGCTCCTTTTCATGGCAGGAATAGACGTTTGACTCCGTTCCATTTATTCCATTACAGCCATTACAATGAGCCTGTCCTCCTATAGCTCCTCCCACCAGCCTCCACCAGTTAACAACTTCGGAAGTACAGACCACCAGAAATAGGTTGAGCGCCATCTAGTGGCGAAAATAAACACTGCCAAAAATGCACAGTCAAAAAGGAAAATAAATAATGTCATCTCTACTCCCGCGCTCAATGTTGCCGGTCTACTAACCACCGGTCCTGGCAACCATCATTACACACACCTGGGAACCATCATTACACACACCTGACAACCATCATTACACACACCTGGCAGCCATCATTAAGCACACATGCGCTCCATCATGAGGTACAGCTGGACTCCATCACTGAATGAATACAAAAACAGGAATAGCGTCTAAACATGAAAAAAGGAAACAATACAGCCTAATGGGTGATACAACGGAGTGCTAGATAAAGGTGAAGTAAACTCAACGACCACCTGCTTTCTGACTCCCTGCGTCTCCATTACAGAATACTACCTCACAGAATGGAAGCAGCAGCCAAATGAGACATCTCCCAGATGGTCGGCGAACAGGGGGAAACACTTTGCCAACACCACGACCAGCTGGCGCAACTGGGGACTATGGATGAGGTCCTCTGCGTTCTTCAACGTCTAAATCTTCCTCTAAGGCGCCACCCCCAACGAGCGGAGGATCTTCTACCATGAGTCAACCCAGCGAGCATGCACCCCAGCCCATTCAGCAGTCTGCCCAGGTCAACGATGCCCGTTTGTCCCTTCTGGACAAATATGACGGGACTCCATCCAAATGCAATGGCTTGACTCCTCCAGTGCTCCCTCTATTTTGCTCATCAAACGGGAGCCCCCGCCCCTGAGAGGTCCAACGTTGCCCTGGTTATTTCACTGCTGAGTGTGATACGGCCATCTGGCAGAGAGGAGGAGCTGGGTTCCTATGGGAGATTCTTGGCTCTGTTCAGAGGAGTCTTCGATCATCCACAGGAGGGCGGAGAGGGGGGTGAGCGACTACTCCAACTACAGCAGGAGGACCTTGTCGTACCACCCAGGTTCAAAGAACATTAAAAGCCGATGCCCTGTCACGCCTCCACGATTCGGGAGATGTTCCGGATCTGAGGGAGCCCATCATACTGCCCTCCCGAATCTTTGCGCCTGTGCTTTGGGACATAGACGTGGACATATGGCAGGCTCTGGAGAGGGAACCTGCACCTGCTACCTGTCCTCCGGAGAGCACCCACATTCTTACGGAGGTAAAGGATCGGCTATTAACCTGGGCACACATGTTCCTTGCCGCTGGACACCCAGGTATCGCCCTCACAGCTCAATCCATCTCCATTAAGTGCTGGTCGTCCACCTTTGTGCAGGATGTCGCCCGCTACATCAATTCCTGCTCAGTATGTGCTCAAACCAAGTCCTCCAGGCACGCCCCAGCAGGGTAACTCCTTCCCCTCCCAGTGCCTGAGCGGCCTTGGTCCCATCTGTCTATAGATTTTGTTACTGATCTTCCCCTGTCTGATGGTTTCACCACTGTTATGGTTGTTGTGGACAGATTCTCCAAATCATTTTGTTTTCTCCCTGTAGCTGGTCTCCCTAGCACTCTCCAGGTCTTCAGCACCAACTGTGGTCCCGTCCCCAATTCACGTCATGAGTATGGAAAGCCTTCCAGAAGAAGCTGGGGTCACGGTCAGCCTCACATCCGGGTACCGGCCTCAGTCCAACGCGCAGCTGAAGAGGACCAACCAGGAGCTGGGGAGATTCCTGAGGAGTCACTGTTAGGACCGGCAGGGGGAGTGGACCCGGTTCCTTCCCTGGGCGGAGTACGCCCAGAACTCAGTTCGTCACTCCTCCACCGGGCAGTGTGTCCTGGCGTACCAGCCGGCCCTGGCCCTGTAGACCCCAAGCCAGACCGAAGCCCCTGTGGTGTACGAGTGGTTCTGGGGCACCAAAGAAGTTTGGAACGCTGCCCATGTGAGGCTCCAACGCGCTGTCCAACCACCAGAAGGTGCAGGCGGATTGCCACCGCATTGAGGCTCCTGTGTTCCGTCCTGTTGATCGCCTGTGTTCCATCCTGTTGATCTCTGCCCTGCCTGAAGCTGAGCCCCAGGATTGTGGGGCAATTCAAAATCCTCCAGAGGGTCAATGAGGTAACATACCGATTACAGCTTCCCACAAATATCTGGATCTCACCCTGTTTTCACATTTCCCTCCTCAGGCCGGTGGTTCCTGGTCCCTTGGCTGATGTCGCCCCCCGCGACACCCCTCCACCTCCCCTGGACATGCTGTCAGATCCTTCCTGGACTCCCAATGTTGTGGGGGTCGGCTCCAGTAGCTGTTGGACTGGGAAGGTTACGGTCCAGAGGAGCAGTGTTGGGTTCCGGTGGATGACATTCTAGATCCCAACCTCATCCGAGATTTCCACTTTCGCTGACCGGACCTGCCCGCTTCTCGACCAGACCTGCCACTTCTCGACCATACCCTGGCCTGCGTTGTCCTGCAGCTGGAGCCGTGTGTCGGGGGGGGGGGTTACAGTCATGTTTACCTCCGCTCCCCCGCTCAACGTCGCCGGTAAACTAACCACACACCTGGCAACCATCATTACGCACACCTGCTCCCCATCATGAGGCACACCTGGACTCCATCACTCCCTGATTACTTCCCCTTTATCTAGAACTCCTTTGTATCAGCCATTAGGTAGTATGGTTTCCTGTTTTCATGTTTAGATGCTACTCCTGTTTTTGTATTCACTCTATGTTCATTCCTATTAAACTGACTCCCTGCGTCTCCATTACAAGGAATATAATACTTTTTGTGAAATAGAGGCACACTAAGACAAAAGACACGTGACTGTGTAAATGACAACACATTATTGCAGGAAATTGATTAAAATGCTGGAAGTGAATGCTGGACTTAGACAATTAACTATGCAAATGAGCAAATGCTGTGTGTATTAAGGAAGTAGACACCTGGTTCAAATAGAAGCCTGTCTTGATGTGTACAGTGATTTAAGCAAATATGCATTATGACTGCAATAAAGGCTGCCTGGAATGGCCCTTCTAGGCGAGATGCATTGTTGGAGATGTAGTAGAATACTCAAGAGCTAACTAAAGAAGCTATAGTCATGGGCCTCCCGGGTGGCACAGTGGTTAAGGGCGCTGTACTGCAGCGCCAGCTGTGCCATCAGAGTCCCTGGGTTCGCGCCCAGGCTCTGTCGTAACCGGCCGCGACCGGGAGGTCCGTGGGGCGATGCACAATTGGCCTAGCGTCGCCCGGGTTAGGGAGGGGTGTCCTTGTCTCATCGTGTACCAGCGACTCCTGTGGCGGGCTGGGCGCAGTGTGCGCTAGCCAAGGTGGCCAGGTGCACGGTGTTTCCTCCGGCGCATTGGTGCGGCTGGCTTCCGGGTTGGATGCGCACTGTGTTAAGAAGCAGTGCGGCTTGGTTGGGTTGTGTATCGGAGGACGCATGACTTTCAACCTTCGTCTCTCCCGAGCCCGTGCGGGAGTTGTAGCGATGAGACAAGATAGTAGCTACTACAACAATTGGATACCACGAAATTGGGGAGAAAAAGGGGTAAAAAAAAAAAAAAAAAAAAAAAAAAGAAGCTATAGTCATAATACGCGTGCTTTGGATTGATTCCTCTCACACATACACTGTGTCTGTTTCACCTTTCTCTGATTAAAAACACCAACTGACGACACAGCACACCAAAGCTTCCACACACCACTTGCTCTCTCACTCGCTGCTGTCCACACCGTATTTCCCCTTGTAAGACAGATATAAAGCAGGCAGAGCAAGCAGCATCTACTGAAGCAAAGTATACACCTCACACACATGGTTATGGGCTTACAAAAAATAAGCCATCTGTACCATGTCAGATATAGAGTTGAAGTGTCTTCAATTACCAGTTTGCATCCCAATATTACACTTTATATACATCACAGAAGACTGAAATATAACAAAACCGTTTGACATAGAAACACCAGAGTTGATTAATTATGGAATTATTAAAAATATGATTTACATTCCGCTTTGGTCATTCGACTGCAGAAAAGGGCTACGTAATTTATCAGAAGTTTTTATCCAGAGACTTACAGGAGCAATTAAATCAAATCGAATTAGTAAACAACTTGTGTAGACTAATAGTGAAATGCTTACTGCCGGGCCCTTCCCAACAATGCAGAGAGAACAAAGATATATACAATGAGTAAAAATGGCTAAAAATAACAGGATACCAGTACCGTGCCGATGTGCAGGGGTGCAAGGTAATTGAGGTAAATATGTACATACAGTGGGGAGAACAAGTATTTGATACACTGCCGATTTTGCAGGTTTTCCTACTTACAAAGCACGTAGAGGTCTGTAATTTTATCATAGGTACACTTCAACTGTGAGAGGCGGAATCTAAAAAAAATCAAAAATCAAGAAAATCACATTGTATGATTTTTAAGTAATTAATTTGCATTGTATTGCATGACATAAGTATTTGATACATCAGAAAAGCAGAACTTAATATTTGGTACAGAAACCTTTGTTTGTAATTACAGAGATCATTTGTTTGCTGTAGTTCTTGACCAGGTTTGCACACACTGCAGTAGGGATTTTGGCCCACTCCTCCATACAGACCTTCTCCAGATCCTTCAGGTTTCGGGGCTGTCGCTGGGCAATACGGACTTTCAGCTCCCTCCAAAGATTTTCTATTGTGTTCAGGTCTGGAGACTGGCTAGGCCACTCCAGGACCTTGAAATGCTTCTTACGGAGCCACTCCTTAGTTGCCTTGGCTGTGTGTTTCGGGTCATTGTCATGCTGGAAGACCCAGCCATGACCCATCTTCAATGAGCTTACTGAGGGAAGGAGGTTGTTGGCCATGATCTCGCGATACATGGCCCCATTCATCCTCCCCTCAATACGGTGCAGTCATCCTGTCCCCTTGCAGAAAAGCATCCCCAAAGAATTATGTTTCCACCTCCATGCTTCACGGTTGGGATGGTGTTCTTGGGGTTGTACTCATCCTTCTTCTTCCTCCAAACACAGCGAGTGGAGTTTAGACCAAAAATCTCTATTTTTGTCTCATCAGACCACATGGCCTTCTCCCATTCCTGCCCTGGATCATCCAGATGGTCATTGGCAAACTTCAGACGGGCCTGGACATGCGCCGGCTTGAGCAGGGGGACCTTGCGTGGGCTGCAGGATTTTAATCCATGACGGCGTAGTGTGTTACTAATGGTTTTCTTTGAGACTGTGGTCTCAGCTCTCTTCAGGTCATTGACCAGGTCCTGCCGTGTAGTTCTGGGCTGATCCCTCACCTTCCTCATGATCATTGATGCCCCAAGAGGTGAGATCTTTCATGTAGTCCCAGACCGAGGGTGATTGACCGTCATCTTGAACTTCTTCCATTTTCTAATAATTGTGCCAACAGTTGTTACCTTCTCATCAAGCTGCTTGCCTATTGTCCTGTAGCCCATCCCAGCCTTGTGCAGGTCTACAATTTTATCCCTGATGTCCTTACATAGCTCTCTGGTCTTGGCCATTGTGGAGAGGTTGGAGTCTGTTTGATTGAGTGTGTGGACAGGTGTCTTTTTTACAGGTCACGAGTTCAAATAGGTGCAGTTAATACAGGTAATGAGTGGAGAACAGGAGGGCTTCTTGAAGAAAAACTAACAGGTCTGTGAGAGCCGGAATTCTTACTGGTTGGTAGGTGATCAAATACTTAGGTCATGCAATAAAATGCAAATGAATTACTTAAAAATCATACAATGTGATTTTCTGGATTGTTTTCTTTTTTTTCTGGAAGTGAACCTATGATAAAAATGACAGACCTCTATATGCTTTGTAAGTAGGAAAACCTGGAAAATTGGCACTGTATCAAATACTTGTTCTCCCCACTATATAGGTATGGATAAAGTGACTTGGCAACAGGATAGATAATAAACAGTAACAGCAGCGTATATGATGAGTAACTATTAAAACATTCCTCAACTATTAAAACATTCCCAAACCAGAAACCGTGGATTGATGGCAGCATTCGGGCGAAACTGAAAGCGTGAACCACTGCTTTTAACCAGGGAAGGTGACCGGAAACATGACGGAATACAAACAGTGTAGCTATTCCCTCCACCAGGCAATCAAACAAGCTAAGCGTCAGTATAGAGACAAAGTAGAGTCGCAATTCAACGGCTCAGACACAAGAGGTATGTGACAGGATCTACAGTCAATCACGGATTACAAAAAGAAAACCAGCCCCGTTGCGGACCAGGCTAAACAACTTCTTTGCTCGCTTTGAGGACAATACAGTGCCACGGCCCGCTACCAAAACTTGTGGACTCTCCTTCACTGCAGCTGACGTGAATAAAACATTTAAACGTGTTAACCTTCGCAAGGCTGCAGACCCAGACGGCATCCCCAGCCGGGTCCTCAGAGCATGAGCAGACCAGATGGCTGGTGTGTTATCGGACATATTCAATCAATCCTTATCCCAGTCTGCTGTTCCCACATGCTTCAAGAGGGCCACCATTGTTCCTGTTCCCAAGAAAGCTAAGGTAACTGAGCTAAACGACTACCGCCCCGTAGCACTCACTTCCCTCATCATGAAGTGCTTTGAGAGACTAGTCAAGGACCATATCACCTCCACCCTACCTGACACCCTAGACCCACTCCAATTTGCTTACCGTCCCAATAGGTCCACAGACCTACCCTGGGTCTCGACCCTGCCCTGTGCAACTGGGTACTGGACTTCCTGACGGGCCTCCCCCAGGTGGTGAGGGTAGGTAACAACATCTCCACCCCGCTGTGACCAAATACTCATTTTCCACCATCATTTGCAAATAAATTCATTAAGAATCCTACAATGTGATTTTCTGGATATTTTTTCTCATTTTGTCTGTCATAGTTGAAGTGATATGATAAAAATGACAGGCCTCTCTCATCTTTTTAAGTGGGAGAACTTGCACAATTGGTGGCTGACTAAATACTTTTTTGCCCCACTGTATATACTGTACTCTATACCATCTACTGCATCTTGCCTATGCCGTTCTGTACCATCACTCATTCATATATTTTTATGTACATATTCTTCATCCCTTTACACTTGTGTGTATAAGGTAGTTGTTGTGGAATTGTTAGGTTAGATTACCTGTTGATTATTATTGCATTGTCGGAACTAGAAGCACAAGCATTTCGCAACCCTCGCATTAACATCTGCTAACCATGTGTATGTGACCAATAAATTAGATTGATTTGATTTGAGTAGAGATAGTGCAAAAAGGGTCAATGCAGATTGTCCGGGTAGCTATTGGTTAACTATTTAGCAGTTGTATGGCTTGAGGGTAGAAGCTGTTCAGAGTCCTGTTGGTTCCAGACTTGGTGGATCGGTACCGCTCGCCATGCAGTACATTTACATTTACATTTAAGTCATTTAGCAGACGCTCTTATCCAGAGCGACTTACAAATTGGTGCATTACCTTATGACATCCAGTGGAACAGCCACTTTACAATAGTGCATCTAAATCTTTTAGGGGGGAGTGAGAAGGATTACTTATCCTATCCTAGGTATTCCTTAAAGAGGTGGGGTTTCAGGTGTCTCCGGAAGGTGGTGATTGACTCCGCTGTCCTGGCGTCGTGAGGGAGTTTGTTCCACCATTGGGGGGTCAGAGCAGCGAACAGTTTTGACTGGGCTGAGCGGGAACTGTACTTCCTCAGAGGTAGGGAGGCGAGCAGGCCAGAGGTGGATGAACGCAGGGAGCACAGTCTCTGACTTGGGTGGCTGGAGTCTTTGACAATTTTTTAGGGCCTTCCTCTGGCACCACCTGGTATACATTACATTACATTTAAGTCATTTAGCAGACGCTCTTATCCGAGGTCCTGGATGACACAGAGCTCAGCCCCTGTGATGTGCTGGTCCATACGCACTACCATCTGTAGCAGTTGCCATACCAAGTGGTGATGCAGCTAGTCAAGATGCTCTCAATGGTGCAGGGTTAAATGCCGTGCCTAAGGGTACATCGATAATCGCAATAACCCTGGCCTAACTATCACTAAATACAAGGATTAGAGCGCAGCACTTGTTCATTAAATGTTCTCTATGTACGTGGTTTACCAGTATACAGGTTGGGGGAGATATAACGATGGAGAGAGAAATATGGTGGGAACCAGAGTAGTTAGAAGAGTGCAGACAATAGCCAGGTCTTTGTTTAATTTGTGTGTTGAGATGAAGCTCTGACTGGCGTGCTGTGACCTGCTCTGCCTGTGTTTCCCATGGGAAAGCTCCCCGCTCCCAAACATCTAGAAAACAAGCCCCCTTCATGACGCAGGCAGGAGAGGAGGAGCAGCCAAATCCTGGAGGATGGGAGGGCACACAGCCAGTTCCATGAGTCCTGCAGAAGAGTAGGAATAATGTAATGGTATGTAAGGGAGGCAAATACAGACAAAATGTCATACACTCTCGAAGTCCAATACAACTCACCTCGATGAATAAAGGATACATAAAAAGAGACACACTTAATTTTACAGCCCAGAGGGTTCTGACCTCAGGCAACTTGCTGTGTTTAATGAAATTCTAATCACATTCACAGCGATTGGCTCTGCCCTGTTGCCTAGATTTCAGGTGATTAGAGAGAAACTGGGCCATCGTGCCACTCCCGCCTGCTACCCTCTCTGGATCAGTGGAGAATGATGGCTTGACCTAAGCTGTTTGAATTTGGCTCTAGTGACTTTACTTTTATTTGGAGCAAGTCTATAGAAATACAATCAACAAAGATAATCAAAATGTGTTGCTGTTTCATTATATATAAATATCTCATCATGCAAAGAAGGATGAAAACACAATTTGTCGTGCCCATATACAGTCTCTCCTGTCTCTTCCTGTACTGTTTTGCAGACCCTGCTCCCCATGTTTGGGCTCACGAGTGGCACAGCGGTCTAAGGCACTGCATCTCAGTGCTAGAGGCATCACTACAGACCTCATTTCTAGGCTGTATCACAACCGGCCATAATTGGGAGTCCCATAGGGTGGCTCACAATTGGCCCAGCGTCGTCTGGGTTAGGGTTTGGCCGGGGTAGGCAATCATTGAAACTAAATAAAAATTCTTAGCTGACTTGCCTAAATGAATAAAGGTTCAATTATAAAATATTCCAAAATTATTGTTGTAATTTATTTTCAGATTACTGTTATTTTGTCCTCTTGTCCCAACTTTCTTGTGAGAATGTACTGCCATCTACTGGTACAATACGGTCAGTCAGTGACAGAGGGGAGAGACTCCAAGAGCAGTTGAAAACCGTAGTCTGGCTTTTTTATGGCGGTTTGGAGCAGTGGCTTCTTTCTTGCTGAGCGGTCTTTCAGGTTATGTTGATATAGGACTCGTTTTACTGTGGATATAGATACTTTTGTACCTGTTTCCCCCAGCATCTTCACAAGGTCCTTTGCTGTTGTTCTGGGATTGATTTGCACTTTTCGCACCAAAGTACGTTAATCTCTAGGAGACAGAACACGTCTCCTTCCTGAGCGGTATGACGGCTGCGTCGTCCCATGGTGTTTATACTTGCGTACTATTGTTTGTACAGATGAACATGGTACCTTCAGGCATTTGGAAATTGCTCCCAATGATGAACCAGACTTGTGGAGGTCTTGGCTGATTTCTTTTGATTTTCCCATGATGTCAAGCAAAGAGGCACTGAGTTTGAAAGTAGGCCTTGAAATACATCCACAGGTACACCTCCAATTGACTCAAATGATGTCAATTAGCCTGTCAGAAGCTTCTAAAGCCATGACATCATTTTCTGGAATTTTCCAAACTATTTAAAGGCACAGTCAACTTAGTGTATGTAAACTTCTGACCCACTGGAATTGTGATACAATGAATTATAAGTGAAATAATCTGCATTTACAAAATTGTTGGAGAAATGACTTGTGTCATGCACAAAGTAGATGTCCTAACCAACTTGCCAAAACTATAGTTTGTTAACAAGAAATTTGTGGTTGAAAAACAAGTTTTAATGACTCTAACCTAAGTGTATGTTAGCTTCCGACTTCAACTGTACTTCACTTACTTTGGCAATGTTAACATATGTTTTCCATGCCAATAAAGCTTGAATTGAATTGAGTTGAATTGAGAGAGGGAGAGAGAGAGAGAGAGAGAGAGAGAGAGAGAGAGAGAGAGAGAGAGAGAGAGAGAGAGAGAGTTCCATATCCCCCCCCCAGGTAAAGTGACCTTATATTTTCTATGTAAAAAAAAATCCATTATTTTGGAGGTCTGTTAAAAGAGTGATGTAGTTGGCAATGAAGACACTCAACAAGGACAGGAAGTGACTGTTAGGAGATTGAGACACAGGAAGTGGTCACAATTGGAGGAAGGGAAAGAATGTTCGGTAACGTTAATTCATCCCCTGATATTTACAGCCCTCTATAATGTATCCACATTCCGGTAATGTCATTGTATCAATATTTACTTATGCATTTATGCATATCCTCTCTGTTCTTGTTATATTAATATATGTATCATTCCTCAAATGTCAATCCACGTTTAAGAAACGAGAGTACACCAATGCAAATTGACTTAGTACAATTTATGTCACACATTCTCATGCCTGATAAGAAACTTGTACTAGTCACAGTTCCACCATATTCTCCCTGTTCTCAGTGCACGGGTCATCCAGTACAGATCTTATGTAAAGGCCCGATTTGTGTCCTTGTTCACAGACATGTCAATATGAGAACAATGTGATGTTTCACAGGCGAGAAGGAGAGGCCCTCCTGTGCTGACCAACTGCCAGATTCTCTTCATTGACCATTCCAAAACATAGTGTAAAAGCACACTAGGGGTGGTGGATCTGAAATGGCATCCTATTCCCTACAGTGCATTCGGGAAAATATTCAGACCCCTTGACTTTTTCCACATTTTGTTACATTACAGCCTTATTCTAAAATGGATTAAATTGTTATTTTCCCTCATCAATCGACACACAATACCCTATAATGACAAAAAAACATGTTTTTAGAAATGTTTTGCTAATTTATACAAATTAAAAAACTCAAATATCACATTTACTTAAGTATTCAGACCGTTTACTCAGTATTTTGCTGAAGCACCTTTGGCAGCGATAGCAGCATCGAGTCTTAGAGCATTGGGCCAGCAGCCCCCCGCACCTCTCGGATTCAGATGGGTTGGATTAAATGCGGAAGATACATTCAGTTGGACAACTGACTAGGTAGCCCCCTTTCCCTTTCCTTTCTTGGGTATGACGCTACAAGCTTGGCACATCTGTATTTGGGGAGTTTCTCCCATTCTTCTCTGCAGATCCTCTCAAGCTGGGCCACTCAAGGACATTCAGAGACTTGTCCCTAAGCCACACCTGCATTGTCTTGGCTGTGTGCTTAGGGTCGTTGTCCTGTTGGAAGGTGAACCTTCGCCCCAGTCTGAGGTCCTGAGCGCTCTGAGCGCAAGGATCTCTCTGTACTTTGCTCCGTTCATCTTTACCTCGATCCTGACTAGTCTCCCAGTCCCTACAGCTGAAAAACAGCCCCACAGCATGATGCTGCCACCACCAGTGGTGGAAAAAGTACCCAATTGTCATACGTGAGTAAAAGACTCAAGTTAAAGTCACCCAGTAAAATCCTATTTGAATAAAAGTCCAAAAGTATTTTGTTTTAAATACACTTAAGTATCAAAAGTAAAGTATAAATAATTTCAAATTCCTTATATTATGCAAACCAGACGGCACAATTTGTTTGCTCTTTTAAATGTACAGATCTTTTCCATTCACAGGTGCACACTCCAACACTCATAATTTACGAACAAAGCATTTGTGTTTAGTGAGTTTGCCAGATCAGATGCAGTAGGGATGACCAGGGATTTTCTATTTAAGTGCATGAATTAGACCATTTTCTTGTCCTGCTAAGCATTCAAAATGTAACAAAAGTACTTTTGGGTGTCAGGGAAAATGTATGGGGTAGAAAGTACATTATTTTCTTTAGGAATGTGGTGGAATAAAAGTAAAAGTTGTCAAAAATATACATTTTAAAGTAAAGTACAGATACCCCCCCAAAACTACTTAAGTTGTACTTTCAAGTATATTTACTTAAGTCCTTTACACCACTGGCCACCACCGTGCTTCACCGTAGGGATGGTGCCAGGTTTCCTCCAGATGTGAAGCTTGGCATTCAGACCAAAGAGTTCAATCTTGGTTTCATTAGACCAGAGAATCTTGCTTCTCATGGTCTAAGTCTTCAGGTGCCTTCTGGCAAACTCCAAGCGTGCTGTCATGTGCCTTTTACTGAGGAGTGACTTCCGTCTGGCCACTCTACCATAAAGGCCTGATTGGTGGAGTGCTGCAGAGATGGTTGTCCTTCTGCAAGGTTCTCCCGTCTCCACAGAGGAACTCTAGAGCTCTGTCAAAGTGACCAGCAGGTTCTTGGCCCTTCTCCCCCGATTGCTCAGTTTGGCAGGGCGGCCAGCTCAAGGAAGAGTTTTGATGATTCCAAACATCTTCCATTTAAGAACGATGGAAGCCACTGTGCTCTTGGGAAGCTTCAATGCTGCATAAATGTTTTGTTACCCTTCCCCAGATCTGTGCCTCAACCCAATCCTGTCTCAGAGCTCTACGGTAATTCCTTTAACCTCATGGCTTGGCTTTCGCTCTGACATGCACTGTCAACTGTGCGATCTTATATAGATAGGCCTGTGCCTTTCCAAACCATGTTCAATCAATTGAATTCACCACAGGTGGAATCTAATCAAGTTGTAAAAACATATCAAGGATGATCAATGGAAACAGGATGTGCCTGCAAAAGGTCTGAATTCTTACTAAATAAGTTATTCCTGTGTTAAATTTTATACATTTGGAAACATTTCTAAAAACCTGTTTTTGCTTTGTTATTGTGTGGTATTGTGTGTGGATTGATGAGGAACATTTATTAAATACATCTTAGAATATGGCTGTAACGTAACAAAATGCGGAAAAAGTCAAGGGGTCTGAATACTTTCCGAATGCACTGTATATAGCGCACTACTTTTGGCCAGAGCCCATGAGGGAATAGGGTTCGATTTCGGACAGCCTGAATCTCTTTTAGCCTGCTGAGCACCTACACTGGCTGGTCAAGGATCACCTGACAAAGTGAGGTTAGAGATACACCTCTGACCCACTGTCCGGTCAGATATTATAGTTAGCTAGGCCAGTTACTTCTTCAGCCATGTCCTCTCAATAACACTTACCACTGATGCACAATAGTACTAAATCAACAGTAATCACTCAGAAAGCAATAATCACTCAGAGACCAATAAAATCAACACACTACAGTTGGCGAAAGAGAGAAAAAGTTAAAGAAATAGACAAAAGAAGAGAAAGACTGAGAGTCCAGGATCCAAATTAAGTGATAGAGAAAAGGTACTGTAGCAAGTGGTTTCTCCCCTCCCTCCCTCCCTCCCTCCCTCCCTCCCTCCCTCCCTCCCTCCATGAGGTGTCAATGTTATTTTGTTTGAGGAAGTGTGTCTGTTGAACACGTGACTTGCACTGCCCAACACATAATTTACACTAGTTTTTCAAGGCTGCAGAAAAATAATCCCTCTCCCCCATGCCCTCAAATACATACCAACACACAGAGGCAATCTTAATCCTGTCAATCAAGGACAGGAAATGATAACGGCTTTATGGAAGATTTGCTGTACCAAATATGTTTGGAAATAAAACTAGATTCGATTTAGATATCCACAGTAGCCATTTCCGTTTGTAAAATGTTCCATATTTTATGGATTAGAAATTACAAGGAAGTTCCTCCTTTACCCTTTTAAGATTGATCTACTCATGAGAGAGAATTTGAAACATTTGTAATGTCATCATGACCTAATGGAATGACAATACAGACACTGAGTCACCTGCTAACGAGTCAAAGCAATGATTCCAGAATTGCTAGGCCCTTTAGGCCTCTGACAAGAAACAATGTCTTTGTTTACTTGGTGAATCACAAGACACTTCAAAAAGCTTTAGGTGGGTCACAGTGCAAAAAAATGTGTGGGAAGTGAATCACTGAATGAGAACAAGGGTCATGTATGTATAGTTACAGCGCAGTGCAAGAAAGAAGAACTTGGAAGATGTACAGTCAGCTTTACAGTCAAATAGTCAACTGACATCTGTTTTGATGCCTAGTGTGGGTCGGGGGACCTGCTCTTGCCGTACTTTGTAATCATAGGCTACTATCTCAATCTCCCATCTCTGCTCAATCTCCCATTTCTGTGAAGTCAACATCCTCCTGCTCTCGATCTCTGCGAAGTCAACAGCCTCCTCCTTTCCATTTCTGTGAAGCCAACATCCTCCTGCTCTGCTCTCTGTGAAGCCAACAGCCTGCAGCTATCCATCTCTGTGAAGCCAACAGCCTCCTGCTCTGCTCTCTGTGAAGCCAACAGCCTCCTGCTCTGCTCTCTGTGAAGCCAACAGCCCCTTGCTCTGCTCTCTGTGAAGCCAACAGCCTCCTGCTCTGCTCTCTGTGAAGCCAACAGCCTGCAGCTATCCATCTCTGTGAAGCCAACAGCCTCCTGCTCTGCTCTCTGTGAAGTCAACAGCCTCCTGCTCTGCTCTCTGTGAAGCCAACAGCCCCCTGCTCTGCTCTCTGTGAAGCCAACAGCCTCCTGCTCTGCTCTCTGTGAAGTCAACAGCCTCCTGCTCTGCTCTCTGTGAAGCCAACAGCCTCCTGCTCTGCTCTCTGTGAAGCCAACAGCCCCCTGCTCTGCTCTCTGTGAAGCCAACAGCCCCCTGCTCTGCTCTCTGTGAAGTCAACAGCCTCCTGCTCTGCTCTCTGTGAAGCCAACAGCCTCCTGCTCTGCTCTCTGTGAAGTCAACAGCCTCCTGCTCTGCTCTCTGTGTAGCCAACAGCCTCCTGCTCTGCTCTCTGTGTAACCAACAGCCTCCTGCTCTGCTCTCTGTGTAGCCAACAGCCTCCTGCTCTCCATCTATTCAGCGTGCTCATGTCCTAATCAGTCAAAGCCTTTAATGTTTAACCTGAGTATTAAGGGTTCAAGTCAATGATAAACCAGCAAGTCGGTGATCCCAGCTTTTTTTTTACACCACACCAGACAACACCATGTGTGCTGGCTGGTATATTTCCACGATTTAAATATTATCCAATATCAGGTGTGCAGTGTCAGTAAACATGATATTATCAGAACACACATTCCAACATGTTTTTAATACCACGTATTGTAAAGATATTAAATAAAAAAAATTGAATCATTCATGAATGTGTCATAAATAATGCAGTTTGGATCAATGAGAATTAGTCATTTCAACACATTTGATGACACATTTTACAAACAATTCTGCACCAAGCTTCAAAGTTTATCATAATATTATGCCACATGTTTGATGGATCTGCAGTCACACTTAATCTATATAACATGTGTTCTACCTGTGTCAGGAACGCTATCTAGGACTGATGATTGTGGTTTGTTTTAAACTGGATCTTCAGTACTATGTGGCATGTGTCAATGTGACATGGATTTGGTGTAAAATAAACTGGATCTTCAGTACTATGTGGCATGTGTCAATGTGACATGGATTTGGTGTAAAATAAACTGGGCTTCAGTACTTCACACCCGATACTGGTCTGTTGTAAACCAAACTGGAGCTTCAGTACTGTGTGGGTCAGTGAAATTGGTCTGTTGTAAACCAAACTGTAGTTTCAGGAGTGTGCTGGTAATTTGTGTCATAGCTGACATTGTTGACAAAGCAGGACATCTGGAGAACTACAGTAAATCCTCACTCCCCCTTCTCCCAGACTACTAGAATCTTCTGGAGGTCCTGGAGTCCTGTGGGGGCAATTACCACAGCTGAGAAAGCTTAAACAGGGGATTTGTGGTCTTACAGCTAGCTCTAAGGGGCTGGGTCACTATCCCCATGACTGGGGTGCAAAGTTGTGGACTCCAGTCACATGACTTGGACTAGAGTCTGACTTGACAGAAAATTAAAAAAAACTTGTCACTTGACTTGGAGCCTCAAGTCTCAGGATTTGACTTTGACTTGAGACTGGTGACTTGAAATTATCTGACCAGGTTTTGTAATGTTTTGTCAGAGTCAACGTGAAATACTCTACACACAGCCAGACAGTAGCCGCAGTAGGGCCCTTGCAAAATACGCACACTCGGCACTCTGATTGGACCAGCAAACTGTCAATCAACACAGGTCTGGTGAATTGTTTGCTTTTGCTTTCACACGTTTAAATGGATAGGCCCTATGTGGTAAATCTAAATTCCATCCAATACTTCGATAATTGGTGTTTCATCAATCCATCCCAGTACTGTTTACTGCAACATGTAGACATTTTTGTTTCATGTTTGATAGCCCTACGATACATTTTTATTTGATAGCCAACCATTTATTACCCTGCTCTGAGTGGGCGCGATGTGTATAGTGCGCATGAACGTTCGTAGAAGTTCTGAAGGTAGAAAGTAGAAGGTAGAAGTTCTGTTTATTTAATTACCGCGTTCAAGACAACTTAGAACGTGGAAATATCTGACTTCCAAGCGTTCAAAACAACTGGGAACTCGGGGGGAAAAAAAACAGGCTGGGGAAAGTTCAGACTGGGGAAAATCGATTTGAACTCCGAATTTCAACTCGGGCCTCATTCTAGAGCTCCGACTTTTCGATTTGCAGATCAGTGAAGGCAAAATCTGACCTCGTATTCTTCCTTGTTCCCAGTTGTATGAACGCGGCATAAATCTTACGTCTCGGTCATTTTTGTTTTGCGTAATAGGGAGCGCGCACGCCTCAATCCGCATAGCAATAGGCTACGTGGCCTACGTGGACTTTGAACAATAATTTTCTCTTAATCGATGTATGTATGGTGTTGAAACGTCATGAATAATCATTAAGTCTGGTTAAGACGGACAATGTGTAAATTGCCTTTTACGCAGTAGAACCAGTTTATTGGTTGGAATCGCAACCTGGGTAATTGTATGGTCCAGGGGGCCAAGCCCTTATATTATTTAGGCCTACATAATACGGGGGTGTACAGTTGTGCCCTCTACCAGTGTCTGTTCAGATTCTCAGGGTTAACCTGTTCTTTTGGGCTATTGCCAGTGTATATTTGGTAAATCTAATTGTATATTTTGTATGATATGGCACTTCCACCATTGGACCACCAAGACCTGTATATAAATCTACACTGAGCAGCCAACCTGCATTTCCTTCTTCTGATTTATGCCCTTATGACTGCTACAAGGTCCCTATTTTACAATGACATAGGCTGATATGTTGTAGACAAAATAATGAAAAGGGCGGTCTGGTAGCCTCAGTAAATAGACAAAGATTTGTAGCTGAACAAGTCGTTGAATGTATAGATTTAGTTTTTACTTGGTTTGAAAACTTGGTGCCCCTACCTAAGTGTTTCTCAGGGGCCCTTTCTTCCTTTTCGCCTTGTGGGTTCCAGGATAATGTGCCTGGTGATTTAAATAAAAACACCACTTAAAACAGCAAAAACAGAAGACTTGGATGACTTATTCTGTTTTTCAAAAATATATTTTATTCAAACTATAAATGCAAAAATTACATGAAACAGACCAGAAAAAAAAGAGACTACATTCATTTCAATATATTCAACATTGATTGGAGCTTCCTTAACATTGCAATGGTTGGAGGATACCAAAACCCTTTCAATCATTTTGGGAACACACTTGTCGAATAGTGTGTTCCCAAAGTGGAATAGAACTAGTGTTGGGGACACTACTCTGAAAAGATAGTTTACCAAGCTACCAATTACTTCACACTGAAACAAGTTACACTAATGTCACCCTTTGAAAAAAATATAGTTTACTTAACTAGTTATTTTGAAAAAGTAGTTCACGACATCAAACTACTTTGATAAAACATATCATATGTAAATCTGAAATGTCAAGACTATAAATTGCAAGACAGATCCCTTTGGGGTTAACAGCCTATTAAAAACAATTCTTTGAAGCGAGAATTAGGCAGGTCTGATGCCGAAAAAAAATAGACAACATCCATATTTTCTTTTTCCAAAATAGTGTGTAGTTCCAGTAGTAGTTTATTCACGAGTGAAAACACTACCTAGATTTGAATTATATTAGCGCTGAGCTACTACAAAATGTAGTTAAATTACTAGTTGAAGCTACATCTAGTTTACTACTCCCCAACACTGGTGAGAACCCAGCGCTTTTGATTCATTCACCTCCTCTAGCTCTATCAGCAAAGGCTTTACTAAACACACAAACTCAACCGGTTACTGAAGACAACAGCCTTACAGCTTTACTAAGAGGAGAAATAAAATCAGAATAAATTAAATAAAATTCACAGATGCACAAGAGTTTCAAGTTTTAGCCATGTGAGAGAAAAGTCACTGACAAGAACAGACAACAAAACGAGAAAGAGAGACCTTTGGCATCACCATTGACTTTAGAAAACGTATTGCCAAGATTGATTAACGGCAGGCCTGTATCCACTACCTGGGTCAACATAGACAAAATACAAAAAGTAGAACATTAATACTTTTTCATTTGGCCCTTCTCAACATTGTCTGAAAATAATTATATATTTTTTTACCCAGTTTAATATTTACTATCAAATGCCTGCATAACAGTAAGGTTTCAAAGGCTTATCACAATCAATAAAGATCCCATGCTACAGATGGCAACTGTGAAGATTACTTATTTTCAGAAGATGATCTTGCATTGCTCTCCCCTATAGGTTATTTCTTACATTTAGGATCACCACTTTAGAGTTGTGCAGCATAGCACAGGAGAAAAGAGAGGTTTGTACTGAACATGGGTTTCAGACAGTCATTAATACAGATGGCAACCGCCTTTAAGGCTTTTTCTGTAAGTCCTAGGGCACACTATAAATTCACAGTCTCTGTTTTACCACTTCTGAAGGAGCAGAATACAACCTGGTCTCTACAATAAGAGATTGTGTCATTAATTCATATACAGGTCTTCACATTAAAATGAGAGAAAACAATGTAGAGGGAAAAAATGTTTACAACAGTAACATAAGAATAAAAAAGAAACAAAAGTAAAAAGCATACTACAATATATATATATATATATATATATATACAGTGCCAGTCAAACGTTTGGATACACCTACTCATTCAAGGGTTTTAATTTATTTGTACTATTTTCTACATTGTACAATAATAGTGAAGACATCAAAACTATGAAATAACACATATGGAATCATGTAGCAACCAAATAAGTGTTTTTTGAGATTCTTCAAAGTATCCACCCTTGAAAACAGCTTGGCTCACTCTTGGCATTCTCTCCACCAGCTTCATGAGGTTTTCACCTTTCCAATTAACAGGTGTGCTGTTAAAAGGTCATTTGTAGAATTTCCTTCTTAATGTGTTTGAGCCAATCAGTTGTGTTGTGACAAGGTAGGGGTGGTATACAGAAGACAACCCTATTTGGTAAAAGACCAAGTCCATATTATGGCAATAACAGCTCAAATAAGCAAAGAGAAATGACAGTCCATCAATACTTTAAAACATGAAGGTCAGTCAATCCAGGAAATTTAAAGAACCTTGAAAGTTTCTTCAAGTGCAGTAGCAAAAACCATCAAGAGCTATGATGAAACTGGCCCTCATGAGGACCGCCACAGGAAAGGAAGACCCAGAGTTACCTCTGCTGCAGAGGATAAGTTCATTAGAGTTACCAGCCACAGAAATGGCAGCCCAAATAAATGCCTCACCGAGTTCAAGTAACAGACACATCAACATCAACTGTTCAGAGGAGACTGTGTGAATCAGGCCTTTATGGTCGAATTGCTGCAAAGAAACCACTAAAAGGACACTGATAAGAAGAGACTTGCTTGGGCCAAGAAACGTGAGCAATGGACATTAGACTGGTGGAAATCTGTCCTTTGATCTGATGAGTCCAAATGTGAGATTTATGGTTCCAACCGCCGTGTCTTTGTGAGACGTAGAGTAGGTGAACGGATGATCTCCGCATATGTAGTTCCCACCATAAAGCATGGAGGAGGAGGTGTGATGGTGTGGTGGTGCTTTGCTGTTGACACTGTCAGTGATTTATTTAGAATTCAAGGCACACTTAACCAGCATGGCTACCACAGCATTCTGCAGTGATACACCATCCCATCTTGTATGCACTTAGTGGGATTGTCATTTGTTTTTCAACAGGACAATGATCCAACACACCTCCAGGCTGTGTAAGGGCAATTTGACCAAGAGTGATGGAGTGCTGCAGCAGATGACCTGGCCACCACAATCACCCAACCTCAACCCAATTGAGATGGTTTGGGATGAGTTGGACCGCAGAGTGAAGGAAAAGCAGCCAACAACTGCTCAGCATGTGGGAACTCCTTCAAGACTGTTGGAAAAGCATTCTAGGTGAAGCTGGTTGAGAGAATGCCAATTGTGCAAAGCTATATTTGAAGAATCTCAAATATAAACTATAGTTTGATTTGTTTAACACTTATTGTGTTACTACATGATTCCATGTGTGTTATTTCATAGTTGATGTCTTCACTATTATTCTAAAATGTAGAAAATATTAAAAATAAAGAAACACCTTGAATGAGGTGTCCAAACTTTTGACTAGTACTGCATATAGAGAGCCTTGCAAAAAGTATTCATCCCCCTTGGCTTTTTCCCTATTTTGTTGCATAACAAACTAATTTGAATTGATTTTATTTGGATGTCATGTAAACGGACATACAAAATATTCGAAATTGGTGAAGTAAAAAATAAATGAAAAAAACTTCAAAAAATTCAAAAGAATTAAAAACAGGAAAGTGGTGCGTGAATATGTATTCAACCACTTTGCTATGAAGCCCCTAAATAAGATCTGGTGCAACCAATTACCTTAAGTCAATTAGTTCAATAAAGTCCACCTGTGTGCAATCTAAGTGGTGTTGCAGACTCTGGGGCCTTTCAGAACAGGTGTGTGTGTGTGTGTGCATGCATGCATGCATGCATGCATATGTACACATACACCTGTTCTGAAAGGCCCCAGTCTGCAACACCACTAAGCAATTGGCACCATGAGGACCAAGGAGCTCTCCAAACAGATCAGGGACAAAGTTGTGTAGAAGTACAGATCAGGGTTGGGCTATAAAAAAAATATCAGAAACTTTGAACATCCCACGGAGCACCATTAAATCCTTTTTTTATGGAAAGAATATGGCACCACCACAAACCTGCCAAGAGAGGGCCGCCCTCAAACTCACTAACCAGGCCAGGAGAGCATTAAATCAAAAATGCAACAAGGAGACCAAAGATTACCCTGCAAAGCGCCACAGCGGTGATTGGAGTATCGGTCCATAGGACCACTTTAAACCGTACACTCCGAGCTGGGCTTTACGGAAGAGTGTCCAGAAAAAAAGCCATTGCTTAAATAGAAAAAAATAAGCAAACACGTTTGGTGTTCGCCAAAAGGCATGGGGAGACTCCCCAAACATAAATGGCAGAAGGAACTCTGGTCAGATGAGACTAAAATTTAACTTTTTGGCCACCAAAGAAAATGCTATGTCTAGCGCAAACCCAACACCTCTCATTACCCCGAGAACCCTATCCATGGTGGTGGCAGCATCATGCTGTGGGGATGTTTTTCCATCGGCAGGGAAACTGGTCAGAATTGAAGGAATGACAGATGGCGCTAAATACAGGGGAATTCTTGAGGGAAAGCAGTTTCAGTCTTCCAGAGATTTGAGACTGGGACGGAGGTTCACCTTCCAGTAGAACAATGACCCTAAGCATACGGCTTAAGCACACTTCAGTGGTTTAAGAGGAAACATTTAAATGTCTTGGGATGGCCTTGTCAAAGCCCAGACCTCAATCTAATTGAGAATCTGTGGAATGACTTAAAAGATTGCTGTACACCAGTGGAACCCATCCAACTTGAAGGAGCTTGAGCAGTTTAGCCTTAAATGGGCAAAAATCCCAGTGGTTAGATGTGCCAAGCTTATAGAGACATACCCCAAGAGACATGCAGCTGTAATTGCAGCAAAAGGTGACTCTACAAAGTATTCACTTGGGCGTAATGCACGCTCAAGTTCTGTTTGTCTTATTGCTGGTGTGTTTCACAATAAAACACATTTAGCATCTTCAAAGTGGTAGGCATGTTGTGTAAATCAAATAATAAATCTCCAAAAATACATTTTAATTCAAGGTTGTAAGGCAACAAAATAGGGAAAATGCCAAGGGGGTGAATACTTTCACAAGCCACTGTACACAGTACACACACACACACACACACACAAAATCAATCAATTGTCTATACAGATTTTTTTCCCCCCAGGTAAAAAATGAGAACGAAACAGGTCAGACCATGAGTTGCTATTGTTTTGAGACTGAGATGAGACAGTGTAGGCTACAGGCAGTCTTTGCCCTCCTGGGCGTGAGTGAGGCAGGATGTGTGGAAAGGAAAGCACGTTGAGCACCTGGGCAAGCGAGGGAGTAAGGGTTAAGACCTGAGGAGATCTAGGGTAGCAGAAAACTGAGGGAGGGATCCAGCAGCCCGTTGCAGCAGAAGGTCAGCAGTCATTCACTTACACCATTTTCAAATTAACTTTTATAGTTATTTTTTTGCTTTAAATGGAAAACAATCTCAATTGATATTGAAATTACCAAAACCAAATCAAAACGGTGTAATCTCACTCTGTCCAGCTTTCTAAAAGGCAATCGAAATGAAAGCTAGACAGTCAAGGAGAATCGAAAAGTCCAAAAGCGATGGAAAGAGGACTTTAAAAAAACAAACACATTCTGACAGAAGAAATATAATCAATTGTACTTGCAGCCCTGCAGACCTCGGCGAAGACCCATGTGGCAAAATGAGTTTGACTCCCCTGGCTTCCACACACACACTTGTACATGTGGCCATACACACTTCTCGACCCTTCATGCCCGTCTCTGAAGCACTGAAAGCGTTGGGACGAACCCTCCATCCTCTCACTCAGTCGTTAGTAGAGTTGGAGGATTCCGGATTTCCTCCTTATTCCCTCCGGATTCCACATTTCCTCCAAACTGGATTTCGGGATAACCAGGGAATTTATTGAAAGTTCCCAGAATTTTGCAACCTTAGTAGTCCGTACAGTAAAGTCAGTGGAGTTGCATGGTTTCTCTGCTTCCAAGTCGGAGAAGGTTGAGAGACAGCACATCAATATTGATTCCACCACCACCAGGCCAATGATCAGCAGCAAAAAAGTCTATTGGAGGAATAATGTAGAATTATCCAGAGGTGACATATGGTAAGGCCATCTTACGCTGAGAGACAGGCCACTGAAATAACTTAACCATTCAACCACGCTCCCTGAGGGGGCCATGGCACGCACACACGGAAGTAAACCTACAAAAATAAATACCCAAAAATGTGTCTTGTCACAGAACAGTTAGTTCGTCAATCAAGTTTTTCCTCTTCGGTTATTTTTTTGGTATTTTTCCTGGGTGTTTTTTCTAGGAAGGTAATATTAATTGGTTTCCAGCATGCGGTGTTGGGCAGTGAGGGTGAATGTGGAGGGCTAGAGATCTTGGTAAGACAGGTAGGAGCGTATGCGGGGCGGGATAGGCAGAGTCTGCACCTGCTGGGTGGACATGACCCGTCGTAGTGCCATGCGACACAGGTGCTGCAGGCTGGCAATGCTCTTTGGGCACGCCCAGAAATGCACGCTGCCGTCTCGAGACCTGAGAGAGAGAGAGAGAGTTATTTCCAAGTCGATCTATCCCTCACAACAGCACTGAAAAGGTAGGTACTAGGTAGCTGTAGTCTACCTTACACAACTGTTTGAAGCAATGTTGTAAGAGACCCCGGTGCCTGGGTGTAACCACTAACATATAGGGGTCGCTGTGCTTCCTACAGCATGCAAATAAAAAGCTGGAAGACCCGTTTTTGGCAGTACATAAAGTCTTGATTGATCACCTGCCACTTGTCTAAAGACTAGGGTTTGTACGATTCAAACAGGATTAACCCCCCCCAGTATGTAAAAAGACTGAGGTATGGGTGTGTGTGGAGAGGTGTGTGTGTGTGTGGCAGGTAAGTGTAGGTAAGTATGTAGGAGCGTGTGTAGGTGTGTGTGCCTCACCCAGCTGCTAGGAAACTCCCGTCAGTAGAGAACGCACAGCAGAGGCCGTTAGTGAGGGGGGCGATGGCCTGGGGAGACGTCTCATCAATTGTCCAGAAACGCACCATTCTGGGGAGAGAGGGAGGGACAGACCGAGTTAGCGGGTGTGTGTATGGGGGGTTAGCGGGTGTGTGTATGGGGGGTTAGCGGGTGTGTGTATGGGGGGGGGGGTTAGCGGGTGCGTGTATGGGGGGGTGGGGTTAGCGGGTGCGTGTATGGGGGGTGGGGTTAGCGGGTGCGTGTATGGGGGGTTAGCGGGTGCGTGTATGGGGGGGTTAGCGGGTGCGTGTATGGGGGGGTTAGCGGGTGCGTGTATGGGGGGTTAGCGGGTGCGTGTATGGGGGTTAGCGGGTGCGTGTATGGAGGGTTAGCGGGTGCGTGTATGGAGGGGTTAGCGGGTGCGTGTATGGGGGTTAGCGGGTGCGTGTATGGGGGTTAGCGGGTGCGTGTATGGAGGGTTAGCGGGTGCGTGTATGGAGGGTTAGCGGGTGCGTGTATGGAGGGGTTAGCGGGTGCGTGTATGGGGGTTAGCGGGTGCGTGTATGGGGGGTTAGCGGGTGCGTGTATGGGGGGTTAGCGGGTGCGTGTATGGAGGGGTTAGCGGGTGCGTGTATGGAGGGGTTAGCGGGTGCGTGTATGGAGGGGTTAGCGGGTGCGTGTATGGGGGGTTAGCGGGTGCGTGTATGGGGGGGTTAGCGGGTGCGTGTATGGGGGTTAGCGGGTGCGTGTATGGAGGGTTAGCGGGGGCGTGTATGGAGGGGTTAGCGGGTGCGTGTATGGGGGGTTAGCGGGTGCGTGTATGGGGGGGTTAGCGGGTGCGTGTATGGAGGGGTTAGCGGGTGCGTGTATGGAGGGGTTAGCGGGTGCGTGTATGGAGGGGTTAGCGGGTGCGTGTATGGAGGGGTTAGCGGGTGCGTGTATGGAGGGGTTAGCGGGAACTGCACTAGGGCCTAAACAAGCTGGCTGAAATACAGCATAAAAACACACGACAACCATGTGAACACTGAACTGTAGGATTCATTCAGATTGTTCCACTTCAGTGGATTTCTATTTTCAAAGTAAAAAAGCGTGAAGTCAATTCTAAATCAAAGCCATTTATTTTGGCTATTCAATAAAACTTCAAATGTTTTCTCCTCTCTGAAAATCTCATCGTGGGAGCAACAACAAAAAATTGTGTCCGCCATTTTGTCAGGCTCGTTCCTCCTCTCCCTCTAGCACTGCCTTCTCAATGGTAAACACTTAGCAGCCTAACCAATGAAGGGAAGGGCGGGGCTAAGGAGAAAAGGCATCAGCGGTTGATTAATGGCTGTCATGTGATGGTCATGTGACCAATTCGCAAAGGGGCCCTGCCTGGCTGCAACAGATATGCTTTCACTCAGACCCCATTAAGACTTGTCTCTCTCGCTCTCTCTCTCTGCTTCACAGCGCTCTGCTACTGCAGCAAACAAGTTTTCATCAGCAGAGACCATGCAGTTTACCGTGTACACTGAAGTGTGACAGTGCAAAAGGGTGTGGTGAAGCAGCTATGGTCAACACAAATATACACCAGCACATGCTCTACACCTGAGGTAGAAGAGAACGCCTTAGAGAGAGGAACAAGTGGACATTAGCTATAAGAATCTCAACCATTTCTAAAGCTGAGCTTCCGATGCGCCAGACACGGGCCTCAGGCTTTGTTCTTTACCGGTCGTCAGTGATGCTGGCAATGTGACGCCCGTCGTGACAGAACGCTACAGAGCGTACCCAGCGATCGTTGGCCCCTCCAGCAAAGATGGGCGAGGGGGGGGGGAAGAGGTGCCTGAAGGAGAGAAAAAAACAGACATAAAAAGGTCTTAACATAATGTCTTTGCATTGCCTTAGTTCCTGGTGTGTCTGACTTACGCTAGCTCAAGCAGCACAGTGCCCATGTGGGGGTCCCAGATGATGACACGGGTGTCGTAGGAGGCGGTGGCGAGCAAGGCTCCGTCGGGAGAGAACTCACAGGACACCACATCGTTATGGTGACCCTCCAGCTTCCGGATCAGGGAATATTTATCCATATCCCAAAGGAACACCTACAGAAGGAAGAGGTCCATGTTAGAGCCCACGGAATAACACTATGCAGGGACAAGCATTTAAAAGCTACTAGCATAAAATGTAAAAAAAGACAGAATCTATATTACAAGTAATTAAATTAAGCCAAGAAAAAATAAAGCAAGAAATAAACAGAAAATTCATTGTATGCTCAGTGTCATTTTATGGCTTATGTCTTGAACTAGACCAAACGGTGCACCAAATAAATCTCATGCTACTCAAGCAGCAATTCCATGTTATGTTACAAAATGCATGTCACTGCACATCTGGTTTCTTAACATAGCTGCTAAAATTGTGCTCCATATAAATTGTAATTTCTATGACCTAGGCTAGCATTTAACATTGTAATTAGATATTAATATGTTTTTCTTAATACTAACATTTAGGTCTACAGAAAAATGAGAAAATAAATCAAGTAGTAACTTAAGGTAACATAATGTTACTCCACTGGTTTCCCCTTTGAGTTCTAGTTCACTGTGATTACAATAGACTCGCACCTCCGGCGGAAGCCTACGAAGAGACATACTGCAAGAGAAAAAAAACATTTGATGGCCAAAAGGTTGACGCCTTTGGACACACATTTGCAACATCTGCACACAGTTTTCAGCAGTCAGCCACATGGGTTTGAACAATCCTTTGCTCCAGTGAAATGTAGTGCCTGCTCTAGAGCAACATGCCTTGTCGTTTGTTCAAACTTTCAATTCATCACAACAGATCAAATTCTATTTAAATTCTACAGGAGGCTTTAACAGTGATGTTGAATTTATTTGTAACTTTTAGAACCAAAACGTATAGGCCTATTCAAAACATAACAAGGAGTTCTGCAAACATTGCACTTGAGCAAAGGTGCAACATGTCCGCTAAAGTAGATGAATGCCATTCCACAATCAAGTCAATGGTTTCTGGGGGCTACTTCAGTTCATATTCTCCTACGCCCTCCTCTAGCATTAGTGTGAAATGAAAGGAATCCAAGTCATGAGGCTACTGCCTGCATTTTAGGCAAGCTGCACCACTCTACAGTTTAGAAGACACAGTTGCCAGTGACTGGATGAGGAAAATCTGCTCCAAAATGGCAGACAGTTACCTCTCTTGTTTTCTGTAATCTTTTTAGTGAGGCTTTTTAAACATTTCTGTTCAAGCAATTCAGAGTACAGTTCGAATGTATTTTAGATGAGGATTGGTTCAGTGCTAAGGCGAGTGTGTGTAAGTTCAGTCAGACTATGAGACTGTTCTTCCTCTCCCACTATGGTTCTCTCCCTCTGTTTTAACAGAAAAACACGTGAATGCTAATCAAACATAGGGACATATCCGTGGGGGAGCCGAAATAGGAAAATACTGCCCTTTGGCCAATTATGAGGCAACAGGGAATACAATAACTAACATCATGTTTTTTTTGACTCCAACATTGTCCATGTTAATTTTGGGACAACGGCGGACATTTATGGGGATGAAGGCAGTCTGCGGAGCCACAAAGAGTCCTTTCAATTGTCATTTACGCCAACAATGACCTGACCCCTGCACACTAACTCCATTACAAAAGGATCGGTGTGGCCACAACACAGACGGGTGTGCTGACTGGCCCTTAAATGTGGGCCACAGGAGAGAAGTCAGAAGGACGAGGGAGAACTAAGGCTATCAAACTACAATAACTGATGCTAAGAGCCTCATTATGGAGAGACAAATAAACAATGTAATTCATACAAGTTAGACTGTGGGCAGGCGGCGAGACTGACAAAAAACTACAAACCTAACAAAATGTCAGTTAAGGTGTGCTATAATAGGTAGGGTTTCTAATCAAGTGTGTGTGTGTGTGTGTGTGGGGGGGGGGACAGTAGGAGGTGAAGGAGAGGGGTAAGGGACTGTGTGGGTAGGAAAGGTTTTTACTTTACTGCCATTTACAATCAAAGTTTCATAACTGATATACAAGGAGGTACTGCAACAGCGGAGGTAGACAAACATGGAGACAGCAGCACCTACGTATGGGAGACCTCGCGGTCAGGTAGGTGCAAGACTGCCCCCTGGGCAGGGGCACAGTGCGTCCCAGCCCGGCAGTAGTAGTGACACTGGTGCCACCAGCCAGCGGCCTGCACCGGCTGCTTTATGTCAGCGCGGCGCTCCCTCCCTTCAAAAACACTCACACCTGCCACCTGTGACAGGGAAAGCAAGACACTTATGGACACACAGCCTAACAACAATCTAGCTGCACCCTGCACAAGGAGGATGGAGCCAGTAACTAACTACTAGCATGTTGATGCGGTTGTTGCAAAGTGTATCTGTGACTGAAGCCATAGAGGTCCGATCCCTCACTGGCTGGGCAGCCATCTTGGGGACAACACTTCTTAACCATCTCATTTTCTCCTTATGTAGAATGTATCAAAAAGGGAATACAATTTTTTTTATAGAAAATGTCTTTGAATGATTTGGGTCTGCATTTGGGTCATTAAATAAAGCATAGCAATCTGTATCCCCCACTCTAAAACATCAAGTTAACTGTTTAGATTGTAGATCGAGAATAAATACTGGAACTTTTACAAATGTGTGATCATTTGTTTAGTCTACATGCATAGAATAGAATATCAAATATGTTTCAACTTCAAAACAAAGCCAAACCGAACTCCAGCCAGGGTTGTTGAACTATGACACCAAGCATAACGGTCAAGACTCAGTTGATGGGACGGGGGAAGGTGGGAGTGTTTCATTGGTAGGTCATTGAGCATAACTAGACACAAGCAATAGCACACAGAGTAGCAGTTCTCAAAAAGGAGAGTAAGGGGAACAGGTGTACGTACCGATTTACCGGCTCCAACAGAGCAGAGGACTGAGGAGTCTGGTGAGAATGCGCTGCAATAGACCCAGTTCTGATGACTCCGCAACACTTTCACCATGTTACCTACACAGAATCACAGCTGGTTATGACATGTACATTATGGAAAAATGCACACAAATTATTTGCTTAAGAAATTATTGTGATGAAGTAACAGTAACAAAACTCTGCTGATTATGTTTCCAAAGTTTACAGGATTTTCTGCAAAATGATTTTCTATAGGGATAATTTGGCTTTTTTAATTAATGGGCTTAACTAGGGCTGTGATGGTCATGAAATTCTGTCAGATGGAGAATGTCAAGCAAATAACTGCCGGTCTTGCGGTAATTGACCATGAATTAAAACACACATTTAGAATCTCCTGGCTTCCATGTATAACCTACATGCCACTGATGCAGACCTTAGGAACATCTACATTTTTAAAAGTCTAATAAATCCATGTAATATAGTCTACACCTTAACAATAAATCCATGTAATATAGCCTACACCATCACAATAAATCCATGTAATATAGCCTACACCATCACAATAAATCCATGTAATATAGCCTACATCACAATAAATCCATGTAATATAGCCTACATCACAATAAATCCATGTAATATAGCCTACATCACAATAAATCCATGTAATATAGCCTACATCACAATAAATCCATGTAATATAGCCTACATCACAATAAATCCATGTAATATAGCCTACATCACAATAAATCCATGTAATATAGCCTACATCACAATAAATCCATTATTTTAGACAAGTGTAAAGAAACATAAGAAAATGTAGTCTATATCAGAAGAATAGCCTACTCTTGGACCTGGGCCAAATGTATCATTATTCTCTGTTCATGTGAGCTTAGAATGCAAGCAGGGGGTGTGAGGCCTTTCAAGGTGGAACCGCCAGCAGCAGTAGCAAATTCCACTGGAACAAAGGGAACTCATCACATGTTACCTACTTCTTTAGCTTAATGTTTGTGGATGTGTATTAGCTCAACACTCAAAAACGACATTTGCATGCATCAGTGTGGCTTGCTGGCAGAGCTGTACAAAGCTATGTAAATAACCCTGAAAAACTGTTTCAGTTCCAAGATAATAGAACTGAGTCAAGCTAAATCAAAAGCCGTTCCTCAGGACTCCGTGTTCTTACCGTCATCTTTCAGGTCCCAGACCCTCAGGGTTTTGTCTCTGGATGCCGATACCAGCATGAGGCTGCCGTCAGGGGCGAAAGTCAGGTCTCGCACTATATCTGTATGGTCCATGAGATTGAGCAACAGCTTTCCTGTAAAGGAAAACAACCCCAGAGTTAATAATAAAACTAAATTAGATAAATGAGTGTGGGTTCCTCACCCATGTGCAAAGTAACGAGGGCACTGTCAGTTTATATAGAGGCACAGAATTTATATAGAAATAAAAAAATATAGAGATTGAGTAAAGACAGAATTTAAGAGGGGGAAAGCAAGAGGGCAGTCACAAATGCAATCTCCATGTAACTACTAGATCCACCGACTGGGCTTTCTTCTCTCAATCTGATGAGGTAGAGCCTTGGAGAGCTCTATTTCAAAGGCTGGGCCTGGAGTTGACAGTCAGAGCGGCATGAGATACCCTCTGGGTAGACTGACATAGAATAAGTGCAATCAAAGTAATCCAGACTTAATCCTGGCAATTTGTTGCTTCCTGATACGCAGTCCCAACACTGGTTACATTGAGGGGAGGATGGGACTCAATTACAGTAGTTATTCTCAAATAGTCTGCCAACAGTCAACTGACTCCGAATTGGGGTATAATAATCTATTATAATAGTTATCACAATAACACCCTAATTGTTTTGATTAGTTTACTCCAATTGGTGAAGGGTGGTGGGGTTTGGAGAATATATATTATTTTTTATCGAATAAAAACGTTTGTAAGCGTGACATTCTGACATCAATCAAGATCACTTTATCCCCTGACTGTCTATGGTCTCTAGGCTTTGTTTCCTGTCCTCCATGGTGAGCCAGAGGGGAAAACACAAACGATTAAATCCTGGGCTACTGTTGTCTGGTGTGAGTTGGGACATTCCTAAAAAAAGTATAATCTATCCATCTTTTATTTTTATAGTCATGACTCACACCAGACCACAGTAGCCCAGATATAGACGCTCATCAGCACAGCAGAAAATGGCAACATGGCTCTGGGACTGGCCCCTGACAACTATATCTCCACCCAATTGCAACACAGCAAAGCTAGCGGTTAACTGTAAATCATTGGTTGTCATGGTGATATCCCAGTACACACCCTCTCACCAATCAAGTCATACTCTGTGGAGATTACTATTTACCCACACAGAAGTTGGCCAAATACTTTGACTAGGGCATTCTATTTGTCCTTTGTACATACGTAGGCATTAACATACAGTGTTTCTGGTCGATACATTTTCAAAGGCAGGTTTAAAGGGCCCTGTATGTAGGTGTTTGAGAGAGAGAGAGAGAACTAGGAGAGCAGGGAGCCTGGCAGGGTTGGGACATCAGCACTGTGATGGCAGCAGCAAGAGAGAGTCCGTGGTCAAACATCATCAATCAGGTTTGTCAGTTAAAAAATATAAAAAAACTGGGAGCAGGACAGGAGGCGCAAGCAAACAACCAGCAGGGCTAAAACAAACGTCAACACGTTATATAACCCACTGACTCTGCAACACACAGATCACAAAACAGGATGCCAGCTAGAAGTGGGTGTGTAGATGACGTGATGGGTAGAAGGCAATGGCAACCTGGTTTCCCATCGAACAGAACAATGAGCATTCTATTTTCTGTTTTATTAGAATAAAACTCATTTTATAGCCCTGTGTGCATCAGGAAGGCTTAGGTAACCCTACTGGGATAGGGTTACATCTACTCTCTTTAATGACAGGCTGCTTAAAAGATTACCAAAAATCCTGCATCTGTGCAACGGGTCGATGTAACAGCAAAGTATGATCCCCAGCGTTTCCCCCATATTCATTTAAATCGTTGCCGACCACTTCAGAAATTCTGGAGAAAAAAAAAATAATGGATCAAAATAATATATTTTCTTTATCAAATTTCCTCTGCCCATGACAAAATGTGTATAATTGCATGAAATGCCCTTAAAAACAGCAAGAACATCTGTGGCCAAGAAGGGGGCCTCTAAATAATAAGCCCAATTTTGATAAAGAAAAAACCCCGGAGTGACAAGTATATTTGTAGAATTTAATGCATTCAAAGTCTTTTGGGGGTATTCCAATTAGGTAAATATTAATTTAAAGCCACTACGCCACTCAGTTGCGCAAATACAGTGGGGCAAAAAAGTATTCAGTCAGCCACCAATTGTGCAAGTTCTCCCACTTAAAAAGATGAGGCCTGTAATTCTCGTCATAGGTACACTTCAACTATGACAAACAAAATAAGAAAAAAAAAATCGAGAATATCACGTAGGATTTTAAATTAATTTATTTGCAAATTATGGTGGAAAATACATATTTTTTCTCTCTCATTTTGTCTGTCATAGTTGAAGTGTACCTATGATGAAAATTACAGGCCTCTCTCATCTTTTTAATGTGAGAACTTGCACAATTGGTGGCTGACTAAATACCTTTTTTTGCCACACTGTAGGTTCTAGGTTCTAATGCTTTTGAAGGGGAAATTATATTTCAGATCCTGACAACATAATTGAAATTTCATTCAATTTAGAGTACAATGTCATTTTAAAAAGTCACCAGTGACCTCAGTCATTCTACAGGAAAAAATAATCACAGGAGTGCTGACTCCCCCAACACTGCTGCTGTAAAGAATACTAGGGGAAACACAGCACGGCCAGTGATATTAGAACACCTTTAATTCCATTTAGGACACGACTGGCAAGCTAGCACCAGTTGAGCTCCAGGCAAGAGATAATATGTCCTCTCCCCTTCACATAGGTGTAAACAGCCACACCAAATTTTGGCCGTGCTGCTTTCAAATATAAGATCTGTGAGAAAGTGAACAAAGGCAGAAGGACGAGGTGGACTTTCTGGAATGAAAACATAGTCCAGGATTTGTGTGGAGAAAGTTGGTCTGATAAACCCACCTATGAGGCTTCAACTTCCTCTCTACTGAGAACAGGCATGCTGATTCTATAACTTGCATTGGTACATGGAACTAGGAATGATGCACTGTGAAAACAGAAGAGTACAGCTGGTTGTGATGTTTCTGTTTGATCAGTTTCCCACCAGTATAGACATCCCAGATCTTGATGCGTCCGTTGTTGAGGCCCGTGGCAAGCAGCAGCTGGTCCTGACCGAACTTGAAGCGGTGCCACTCGATGTTGACGCAGCGACTCTGCTTCTCTGGCACTGACGAGCCGAAGGCCAGGCCCCACACAATGTCACCGCAGTCGATGGTGTGCTCCCTGGGCTCACCCACTGGCACCACTGTTCCACCCTCGCTGTCCTGTCGCGACAAACGCCGAGTGCCTGCTCTGTTGGAGCCTTCCCCACCACTGGAGAGTGGGATAGAAGGAGAGGGGTAATGTGGAAAGATGGGGAGCAAGATGGAGAGTTCAGAGAAAGAAAGGGAACAGAAATGGAAGACAGGGAAATGAGGGTAATGGAGGGAAAGGAGAGGGAGAAAGATGAGTTACAGGTTGGCCTACAGTGAGATTGTCACATTCATTTTTAATGTAACAAACCTGAATTAAATTGATCTAGGTGCCAAACACCTAAAAAAACAATGCACATTCAGGAGGAGAGCACTGAGTGATACATGCAGTCTAAGTGGTGAGACGGTTGGCTAACATGTTCCATAAGTTGTCATATGGTTAAGAACGATATTATGATGATGATTATTCCCAATTGGAATTTGGCCTCCAGGTACTCTCTCAAAGTGCAGAGGTCACCATAAAGCAGATCTTCATAACTGATATCTGGGCCCTTGTGCCATAAGAATCAGCCATTAGTGTCAAATGTATAGTCCATTGAACCACTAGGTCTCAGCCTTGATCTAATGTTGTGACCCAGGGCAGGATGAGACAATGAACAGATGAGTATTTAGGTCTGCCCTGGAGGGAGAGAGATTTGCTGCTGACTTCTTCGAGCAGCCTTTCTCAAACCCTGGTCCGTGGACAGGTGCCGGTCTGTGGAGGAATGCTTGCCGGTATGCAGAATAATTTAATTAAAAATAAATAAATACTTGCCATAGGCCTATTTGCGCAAAGGGCTGAACTATGCATACTGCAGTCTAGGTTGAAGACAGGATACAGCGCATTCGGAAAGTATTCAGACACCTTGACTTTTTCCACATAGTTAAGTTAAAGCCTTATTCTAAAATAGATATCAATATATTATACACTGCTCAAAAAAATAAAGAGAACGCTTAAACACAATGTAACTCAAAGTCAATCACACTTCTGTGAAATCAAAAAATGTCCACTTAGGAAGCAACACTGATTGACACTGAATAATTTTGCACGCCCAATTTTTCAGTTTTTGATTTGTTAATAAAGTTTTTTATATCCGATAAAAGTTGTTCCACTTCATGATTGTGTCCCACTTGTTGTTGATTCTTCTCAAAAAAAATATACAGTTTTATATCTTTATGTTTGAAGCCTGAAATGTGGCAAAAGGTCGCAAATTTCAAGGGGGCCGAATACTTTCGCATGGCACTGTAGCTATGTGCTGCCATCCTGTTAGAAGGTAACAGATTGTAATAAAATAATGGTTAAATTGGATTTTCATTGTGTTCAATGGCGTTATTTGCCCCCTAGTGGCGCTTTCTGGAACTTAGAAAGACGACGCAAACAGGAAGTACAGAATTTGTTTTGCACGCATAGAAACAGCTACAAACAACGCTACGGTGCAGGTCTTTCAATGTAGTTATTTCTTGTCACGCTTCAGCCTTGGAAAAATATTTGTTTGTAAGCTCGATTCAAGCATTTAGCTAATGATGACAATCTTGTTATTGATAGAGTTTCTTACATATCAATGTTGGTTGCATTTACTCACAAATTGCAATGCCTTTAATGTATGTCGTTAGCTGTATTACTTTGCTCATGCGTCATGCAAACTAATTGTAAAATATACAATACTGTAGTTTTGTTACTGTTTCTAATGTAATATGCTTTGTTATTCTACATAGATGGTTATACATTATTAGAGTAATGAAAGGAGCAATTACCATATGGTTAACAATTAGCTATATGGTTTGGCATCATGCCAGATGCATGGTACCTTAGCGCATGCTTTGTATTTATGCAACTTCAAATGTTTAATGTACAGCTACAGTTTGTCGGTGTGAATTGAACACTAAAGTATATTATTTTCTGTATTTTGCAGTTTCACAACATAAACGTTTTCAATATATTCATTCAAGAAAAGTCACGCCTTGGGAGTTTTATTGAAGACTTAGTTGTTAGCTATCTGTCTAGTTTTGCATGGGAACGCAACTCAAGGGCCGAATAGTGAAAAAACATCACAGCGGGCTCAAGCACAAGAATAACTGCACACGGTGGTTATGTTTCTACGTTCATCAGGCAACAAAGCCTCTTATCCTAGGGAAGACCAGCAGTCTACGATGCAACAACCAGAGCCAGGTGTTCAACAGAGAGAGATGGAAGAGCCTCTTCAGCACATTGGGACCAAGTCTCAATCTACAAGATCAAGGTCATCAAAACAGTCAAGCAGATCCTCAACGGCGAGTTATGCAGCCATCAAAGCACGCGCCAAGGCGGACGCAGCACGCGCACAAGTCTCTTATGCCGAGAAGGAAGCTTCTGTGATGAAACAAAAGGCAGAAATAGAGGCCAGCTTGTTGAAGCAAAAAGCTGACCTCGAGGCAAGTTTATATGTTCTCCAAGTTGAGAGAGCTGCTGCTGCGTTGGCTGAAGCTGCAGCCTTTGAAGAAGTTGTAGGATCAGAACGCAGAGAGCTTCGCAAAGAACTAGACACAGGGACACAGCCCTTAAGTCCAGTCCAACGTACATGTGAGTATGTGCAACAACATGCTAGGCCCTACTTTGCTGAACTTCCATTTGAAGTGGAGAAACAAGAGCTTAGTGTTGACCCAGCTACATACCATAATCCAGAAAGTAGCAAACAGAACATGAGCAGAGACTCTCTGTTCAAAAGAAATGAACAGCAGCATGGTGGAAATGGAAAGCAAGCCCACTTCCAGTCACACAACTTCCCTGAGTCACAAGTGGCACCAGACCTCACCAAGTACCTCCTACGACGTGAGATGGTGAGTTCCGGACTCCTGAAGTTTGATGATCGCCCTGAAAATTATTGGGCATGGAAAGCATCCTTTCTCAATGCGACCAGAGACTTGAATTTATCAGCCAGGGAAGAGTTAGATCTAATTACCAAATGGCTAGGGGCAGAGTCGTCTGAGCAAGCAAACAGAATTAGATCTGTCCATATTTTCAACGCAACAGCAGGGCTTAACATGGTCTGGCAACGACTAGAAGAGTGCTATGGTACACCCAAAGTGATCGAGAATGCACTGTTGAAGAAAATTTATGATTTTCCAAAACTGGCTAACAAAGACAATCACAAACTAAGAGAACTAGGTGACATTCTTCTCGAACTGGAGTGTGCTAAAGTAGAAGGGTACCTTCCAGGCCTCGCTTATCTGGACACATCTCGGGGGGGTAAACCCTATTGTAGAGAAACTTCCATTCAGTTTACAAGAAAATTGGATAGCACAGGGATCCAAATATAAGGAGGACTATCGGGTAGCATTCCCACCATTCTCGTTCTTCTCGAGATTCATCAGGAACCAGGCGAAAATTAGAAATGACCCCAGCTTCACCCTCTACACCTCAACCAACCAGGTGTCCATGAAAAGTGAGAAACCTGCCAGGTACAGCAGCAAGACACCTGTGACTGTATACAAGACAGATGTGTCATCTGAGGCCTCAGACCACCAAACCAAACCCAGTAAGACAAAGGTTGAAAACCCTGACCGTCACTGCCCAATACATAACAAGCCTCATCCTCTTAAAAAGTGTCATGGGTTTAGATACAAAACTCTAGATGAGCACAAATCATATCTCAAAGACAATGCCATTTGTTTCCGATATTGTGGGTCAACTCAGCGCAGAGCTAAAGACTAAGGTTTCAATCAAGTGCTCTGAGTGCGACAGCCATCTTGCTGCTCTGCATCCAGGCCCAGCCCCTACAAATACAGACACCGCTACAGCAGAGAGAGCATGGCGGGGAGCAAGGTGACGATGCTCTTCTATCTGTCACCTCAAAGTGTACAGAGATCTGTGGTGAGGCAGTCAATCCAAGATCATGTTCAAAAATATGCCTAGTCAAAGCTTATCCAGGCTGGGAAAAGAGAGAAAGCTGTCAAAATGTATGTAGTGCTTGATGAACAGAGTAACAAATCTCTGGCCAAGACAGAGTTTTTCAGTCTCTTCAACATCAATGACAACTCTGCTCCATACACCATGAAGACGTGTTCTGGGGTAACAGAGACTTCAGGCAGGAGAGCCGTCAACTTCATGGTGGAGTCTATAGATGGACACATGCAGCTCACTCTCCCTACTCTGATAGTGTGATATGATGCCAGACGATAGGATGGAGATTCCCTCCCCCGACATTGCGTATCATCATCCCCATCTGCAACCAGTTATGGACAGAATTCCAGCTGTGGACCCAGACACTCTTAGGACGAGACATCTTAAGGGTACGAGAGCAAATCAATGGGCCCCACGACATTCCTTATGCACAGCGACTCGACCTCGGGTGGGTCATTGTGGGTGAGGTCTGTCTGGGAACGGCTCACCGACCAGCCAATGTTAACGTGTTCAGGACAAACATACTTCAAAATGGTCGCACATCCTATCTGAGCCCTTGCCCTGACATCATCCAGGTAAAAGAGAACTACAACAGCGTAGCTCAGAAACACATCTCTCCCTCTACAGTGCACTCGAGAGATCCAAGCACAACTGTGAACACAGACAGCCTGGGATGTTCCGTGTTCGACAAAACACAAGACGATGATAAACCAGCACCATCAGTGGAGGACAAAGACTTCTTGGACAAACAGGTTTTCCAGGATGATGGAAACAACTGGGTGGCTCCATTACCCTTTCGCCCCACTAGACGTCGCCTTCCTAATAACAGGGAGCAGGCCATGAACCGTCTCACATCACTTCGCAGGACTTTAGAGAAAAAGCCTGACAAAATCGTCATTTTATTGACTTCATGCAAAAGATGGTGGATAACGACCAAGCCGAACCTTCACAGCCACTAGAGGGAGTTTTATTGAAGACTTAGTTGTTAGCTATCTGTCTAGTTTTGCATGGGTGCAAACAATGTTCTTCCCCAAAAACATAGCAAAATGACATCTGTTTCAGTAGCTATATAGTTAGGTAGCTATATAGCTAGGTGTCATCTAAAATAACCCTAATGTATAAGACAGTTCTAATTTTATGAAATGGTGGACCCATCTATGTGAAGCTAGACACAATAAGGATTAGCCACAATAGTGGAATTTGCAGTTAGCCTTCAAAATAAAAGGCATGAATACAAATAGCAGAATTATGCATCACTGTCAAGTTAAGCAGCTTGCTAGCCATTTATTTTCATGAACTGAAGTTCAATGTCAACAGGTGAACAATACTTACAAGGATTCCGAAATCATTGCTAATAAGGAAAATGACTGCACTTTCTACTGGTCATTGTTTTCAGGCTGATTGTATTGGTGCTAGCTCAACACCAAGCTAAAGCTAGCCATCCCAGAAGTTGAGGTCAAACAAATTATGCTTTACTACCAACGCGGCATTGAAAACACATTATTTGTGACCGATGTTTGCAGACTCTTTTGTACAGCTTTGACAGTGCCAGTGTATATTTGTTGTGTTTTTAAAAATTAACTTTACCCCAATTTCGTGGTATCCAATTGTTTGGTATCCAATTAATCTACGCCCGGCCCGCCACAGGAGTCGCTGGTGCGCGATGAGACAAGGATATCCAGTGTACAGTGTAAAACACGTCGACAAGCTGAAAAGGTTCTGGGGGCATCGCATGACATTATTGTGTGGAAAAAGAGCCAGCTCTGCAGAAAGACAAATGATAACACACTCCACCGCACACTGACCTCGGTTTCCTCCTCATAGGGAGGGATAGCACATATAATGAACTACTAGAATATTCTAGAAAGAGACCAATAACAACTAGAACTGTAAACAACAATTTGGACTATCAGAATCTAGAATGAATTTCAAGTTCTGTGGTGTTATAGAATGTTGTGGATATTAGAAATCAGATTGGATGCACCTATGATTTAGTCTGGCTGACACCTAACTCAAAGTCCTCCCGACTTCAGAGTCTGTAAAAGCTATGTTGATGTTGTCAGCACGATGCGTCAATAACGGGGGCTGTGCTTTTTAAATGATTTGTTCTCCTCTGTCTTTCTCACTCAAACACCCACACAGACAGCCACCTACAGTCCCTGAGCATCCACCCCCTTCTAATACAACTGTTAGATTTTTAAGCGCAAACAATGCGAGGTATCAACCCCCAAACAAAAAAAGTCAGAACCAATAAAAATTCAGCAAGAATTAAGCACAACTCTGCGCAAATAATGCATTTGCAACAGCATCCTCTCCACACCAGTATGTCAGCGCTACATCTCTGACCATGTGAGCCACGTCAGCAAGGCTACCGAGGCCTATGACTCAAATAGGATGTAGCCATGAAATAACGTCAAAGTGCATTTACGGCCCTCAACATTGTTTTAGTATTGATTTGATGTGTCATTGTTTACAGAATGGTTTACAGGCAGAAATGTAAAAGTTGACTTCATGGCAGTAAACCTTACATAATTTTACAACATAAGGACATAGTAATAAAACCCTAAGCTGCTATGTTTTGCTTTCTCTTGCCAAAGACAAGACCGCGGTTGTACAAGTTTGACTGCATTTTAAAGCAGCTTTTGCACCGGGCCAAAATGATAACGCAAGTCCCTTGAGTATATTTCCACTCCTGAATAGCAAGAAGCAGTGTTCTTTCCTCTAACTTAGTTTACCCAAAACTCCCCATTAATGAAAGTCACTTCTACGTTACCAACAATCCATTGTTGCTTAAAAAAAAAAAGTAGACTCTAGTACAGAACGTTAAAATATTCAAGCAAAACAAAAGTACACATTGTAAGAAGCACTAGGAGACAGGAAGCAACAATAACTAAAAATATGTAATTGTGAAGAGAAATCTCAATAAAGGACCAGTCTGTTGACTGCACGATTGTTTGGGCTACAATAGGACTTTTTCAAACCCCGTTTCACCCTGCAGTGGCCTTTGTACGTGTGCAGTAAGGTGAGATGTATCAGTGCGACCTGTGGAGTGGAGGAGCGCTGAAAGGTCCTTAAAACTGGCAGATAATGTAACCGGCAAGGCAGCCGCCAAACGAATACCCAGTGGGCACCAGCAACACACCAGCCACATTCATCGTCTCTCTTGCGCCCCTGCCCTCTGCTGCTGTCTCTGCCAAATAGGACTCCACATCAATCAGTGCATTCATTGCACAGGATATTCAGAAACATCATGGTTGAATTTCAAAACTCAAAGGAATTGTTGCCTCGATAGGCCTCCCTCAAAATGTAAACAGACCTTTAAAGTAGGGCCTAACCATTTGTTTTATGTGGATAGACCTAGTACATGTACTTACAAATTCTTCAGGCATTTTGACCAGGGAACGAGCCTCACGATGCGATGCCCTTGAGACCAAGCGAAGTAAGAACCATCAGGTGCAAAGGCTACAGTCCAGGTCTCTCGCCCAGACTTCTGGTCAAAGGGAGCAACAGGCACTAAAAGTTCACCGATGAACTTAGCCTTACCTTAAAACAGAAACAAGAGACCAGTCTAGGATTGAAAGCAGAAATAACATAATGACATGGTGCTTGTGAGCAACATCTGAATGACTGTGTAGGAAAAAAATGCTTCAGGCCCAACTGACCATAGCCTGACGGAACCAGCCTGAATGCTGCATTTATCATTCTATTACACAAGCCTGGTCGCTGCATTCATCAATCCATTTCACTTCAAAGTGAAATAAAATGAACACCAATCAGGCTGGTTCCAACAGGCTCAGCTGACCTCTGGTGTAGCTGGATATGAATGTTCAATGTCAGAACAGATGCTTAAAATTATTTTTACTGAGAGATTGAGTCAAGACTGTTATTTGACATCATTAGAAATGTAAACAAATGAGAATGAAGTTGGCTATAATACACAACATATTATTAGTCCAAGAAACGCATTTTAACTGGGTACCGTAAACATATGGTTGGCCAAGTAAATGAGACAACATATACACATACATATATATCACGGGTTTTTACGCAACAGTGTTGCATCAAAACACCAGTTGTATAAAACATCTAGCGTGCGTAAGATATCAGTGCGTTCCCCCGACTAGTGAGGAATAAGTCATACTGAAGAAACGTAGTTATCACCACCACAGAAGGACATGGAAAACAAAAGTGTGCCGACTGCTCGCGCTGTGGGTGGCCACAAAGTTTCTACCATATATTCTTTGGTGTGGGGCCACGGAGCATAATCGGTGGGGGCATGGTGAATATGGGACAGGCGGGTTAGTGTGCGAGTCTCTAGTTAAAATGATACAGGTTATGGAAGAAACGACTTGACCTATAAAATACATAAAGTAAGACAACTTATTTACATTTACATTTAAGTCATTTAGCATGGCGTCATCGACAGATAAAAGGTGTAAAATAGTAGCTAGCTAATACATATTAACTAGCTAGCTGAATATTCAAACATAGTCAACCCCTCCCCCAAACACAACAGAGCAAGATAGTGAAAAGAATCTCAACTTACCTATTTCATTTTCATTTACAGAACCTGGGAAGCTTGCCATCTAAATAGAAACCGGATCCGTGGAGAAATGCCTATTGGTTTAATAACAAAGGTTTTTTGGGGAAATAAACTAAAGGAAGCTAGCTGCTAATTTTAATATCGCGTGAGCCCAAAAAAATCTATTATTTTTCTAAATATCTTCTTTGCAATCCGTGTGCAGACTAGGTTTTGATAAATTCAGCTGGATGTCTACAATCTGCGTTTATTAAAATCGACGAAATTACTGAGTTACAGCACACCACTGAATAGAGACAACGGCGAAATACAATGGCTGAGGCGTAGACTCGATGGCATCTTTTCATTCTATAGGGGAGGTCTCTCTGAGTGGGACGTTTCCGTCAAACGTCATCACAGTTACCAAGGTGATAAAATGGCACCGCCCCTTAATTTGTAAGCGTTTTCAAGTTTTCCCTCTCATTTATCACCATTGATATACAGTATTTCACTCTTATTGTGCACCGTCCTTTTGCAACGGCAAATAGTATATATCACAAATATATTATATTTCCAACTAGAACTATTTTTTTCTGTTGAAGCTTAAAGCTGTGGAGAGGGGGACAACAGTCAATTTTGCATAATTTACATTGGGGGATGGGACACAACACGACATGACACATTTGTGTCAATGGTCACGTGACCTTTACCATTCATAAACAAGAATGTCACAATACCAAAGATAGTTTATACTGCACCTATATTCCTTTCTGACTGTAACAAGAAAGATGTGTGCAACCGGTGCATTATAGTACCTATTCCCAACGTGTTTTGTCTTAGCTAGAAACATTTCACTTCAAATCTAGCACACAAAAGGTCCTAGGTCTTTCTCTTTCTTCAGAAAGATAGGCCTCACCAGGAGCCTGACGTTGAGCGATGACAGTAATTTTCATGAGTCAGTTGTGACAATCTTGTGTAAGGGATTTATAGAAATGCATAGTCACTTTAATAACTATACCTACATGGTGCATGTGACAAATACAATTTGATTTGATTTGAAACAACTTTAATGAAAAGGGATGTTAATAAATCTTTACAAATGTAACACAATCACATCAGACAGGGTACAACACAACTTGATTACTTCAATAGCTATACTTTCTTAAAGTGTAAGAAAAATCTGATCCGGAAAACAATTTTGAGTAAAACAATCACCTAAAGAACCTTAAACATATTTTGTGGGGAGAAACTGGCTTCTGACCTTGTCCTTCCAAAATATGACACAAACAAACACATTTTGAATCATACAAATTCTGAAGTTCTTTAAATGTATTGGTTACAGCCCAATCCAGAAACAGATCTACAAAAATGGTTTAGGGGCTATAGGGGTTGTTTCTGGACAGACCACACAGATCTCATCGAGTTCAATACAAAAGAGGCTGAAAACCATCAAGCTCTGTGGTGGTAGTTATTCAAAGTAAATGTAGCATACATTCTTATCATATGGTTATGAGCCATAGAAGATTGCAGGCTCATGAGTGCATTGTAAACAAGCATGTTGTCTGCTAGTACTGGCCTCATCTCTATTCATGTACATTCATCATGAAGCATATCACTGTCTGGCACACATACAGTACAATAATTGGTCAGAAAAGGTTAAAACGTTAGAGTGAGAAATTACTTTGAGTATGCTCTTCTCCATACAACAACTAGGCCTATATGCAGGTCCAGCATTTGAAATCATGTCTGGCCACCAAAATCATATTTGAAGCTTCTGATGGAATAAACTACCGGCCTAGATTCTTAATTGTGCTTTTACCAAGTGGGACCAATTGGAAATGGAAGAACAGTAGAAAGAAGATGGAAACTTCCCTGAGACGATAACGTATCTACAAGTTTCTATGAGCAGTCATCAAACATCAATCCATTTTGAAATCACATCACAAAACCATGCAGACGAGTGTTGCCCTCGACAGTACAATAACAAAACTGCATGTACATATGTCAATCAAAAGCCTGGAACTGAAGATACAAAACATTTAATTTCTCTCTTTTCTGAAAAGAACAAAACTAAGCAAAAGACCAATGGAGTGCAAGCACTTGGTGACTAACTGATATCATGCAATGTTGGAATAAACAGACATAAACCTGCTGACTGGTCAGTGGGTGAAAGGTCACAGGATATTGTAAACAAACATAACCTGCTTCTTGTCACTGATGCTCCCTCGGTTGCTGCAGATATGAGTTAGAATGTCCTCTATGGAAATAAATGAAAGCACTCCACTATCATGGGGTGATATTTGAAACAGTCTGGTACAGTAAAAGCTATATATATTTTTTTCTAAAAGCCCATTTTAAACACCTATATAGATATGAATGTGTGAATAGCATGACAGTAATAATGAAGGTAAATGGATAGTCTGATGGCAGTTTGAGTAAGCTGAATGATCTGTTGTTCAATAACAGTACAAATGATTGGGTGACATTATAGCAGTCTGGCAAATTGTTTTCATTATGGCAAGGGCAATAAACTCCTTTTATTGGCATCAATTTTTGAGAGTTTGTGAAGACCTGTATGAGAAATGCTGAGAGCAAAACTAACAAACAAGAAATTGACAACACACAGAAATTGTCTACAGGGCAAAATTCCAAACCCAATCCATAACATCAACAGACTTCAAAAGGAACACCAAAAGGGTCAGTTTCAGCCTCCCTTCACACAATCAATACTTGAATTTTCTCCGTATGTACAACAAACAGACATTTCTCCTTATGTACAACACATGACCTATCACCAATGAGATCTTCTGTCAAATCCCTGACAGAGAAGGGGTTAAAACATGTCTCATTCCTGAATCAAGGAAACATGGTAAATGGGTGATTTGAACAATCTTAAATTTCAATCGTAAAAATATTAATTTTCAATCGTGGATACGTCATAATTTGAGAGGTAGCAAATCAACCATTTACATGTAAATCCATTTTAGATGGAAGAGTGGTGTGTTACAATTCCCCACCCTTCTCCCCAAAGTGCACTTGGCTTGCTCACTCCTACGAATACATTTTAAAACATTAAAATATATTTCCTACACCAGTCATTCCCTTCCTTTTTAATGATTGTGAGCAAAGAGCACACTTTGGGGAGAAGGCTTCAGAATAAGATTGAAGCTGGTAATAATTTCCAATCGTTGGGAAATTGACAGATCAATGTGAAGCCTTGCAAATCAGCTAGTTGCTCAAAGGGTTGATTTCAAATCTACCTCGACTGTCTGTTGAAGCTCATATCACAGCACTGGGTCATCATCAGCCTTCTCTTTTATACTGATACATCCAACAGCGTATTTAATCAAGAACAATGCCAGTCCTCACAGAGGCATCATCCATATCCTGCTCTGCTCTCTCCATACCCAACACTTCCCATTACAAGTGGTTCATTTCCCAATACACCACAAAACAAAACACATGTTTATCATCAATGTGCACAGATGACTGGTATATATGTTTATCAAATTTTTCAAGTAGTTATATTGTGTACTCAATAATACTGGAATTCAGCAATATGCCACCCCTCCTTCCTCTCAACAAGATATAAATGCTGTATTGAAAAAGACATGAGAATACTGAGATATGGCAGTCAGTGTAGCTTGAGGAATATTTCAGTTCACATGAAAGCTTATGTTTATTGTCAGAATTCCTGAAATTGGATTAAAGGGAAAGCTTGGCATTTAGTTACACATTGACATAACAATATGGGATGAAATATGACCCGCTAGGGACAAGTGACTATTTTGACAGGTTGGAATGCCTCTCTTTTATATAGGGTGCAGCAGAAGGGTGTCAAATTGCTCAGAGGAAACTCTAGATTTAAAGGGGGGGGGGTGAATATAATGTTGACTGTAATGTTAGGGTCTCTGTTTACAAGTCTTTTCTGTTTCCTGAACTTTCAGGAAAAATGGGATTGAACTTGGATTGAGCTGTGATTCTAGTTGGGATGTTTAAAAACGTGCCACGTCATCACTGATTACTGTCTGTTTAAAACTGTGACCAAATGGACGTAGCAACACATGGACATTATTATGGGACATTTCAGAGGTGCACACTTTGGCTCAGGAGTGACCTATCCCAGCCATAAAAAATAGATTAGACTGGTAACACTAGATGAGTCCATATGGTAAGATCATCCTCACCAAGGCTGCCATGCCTTCTGCAATGGGGATTAAAGGGAGCGGATATTTAAAAAAAAAATACAGAACAGTCAAAAGACTAATGCATCTGGTCCTTTACATATTAAATCATATATTAACTAAGAGTTATAATACAGAGATTATAATGGTAATCCAATGCGATTATGAACAGTCAGAGTTAAGGAGAGGTGGTGTGTGGATAGCAGTTTGCTTCTTCTCCCCCTGGGCAAGTGGGTGGTCCCATGTCACTTCTTGGCCTGGGATTAGCTGGTCTGTGTTAGGGGAGGGAGGAGCTGAAGTATTGCTTGACCACCAGCCATGGGTCATTCTGCTGTCACCATGGAAACACTGATGTGGTACAGCCTTGGAGGATCTGAAATGGAGGAGGTGACATGTTTGTCAGATTACAGCCAAAAGTTCATCTATAAACAAAGGATTTATTTCAACCAACTTTCAAATGGGAAATTTGCACCCCCCCCCAGGTTTATAACTTGGAATGTGATACAAAGCAATGCTACGGTGTGCTTTAGGATCATGCGGATTCCTCCGAGCGGTCGGGTAGGCTGTGTGGAACACTTATACGACTGAATTTTTTTTTTACAAAAATATGAAAAGTTATGTCCCACCCACTTCTAAAACCAAAGTTGTTTGATTAGAGCAGTTATAGTAGTTACACAGAGTAAAGCCATACAATTCCCAACAGGGAAGAACAGGTTTTCACCATGACAACAGCTCCTTGTGTGGCACATCATTTTCTTGAGTGTCTGATCTTCTGGGCTGGCCATCTTCCGGGCTTCCCTCCACATCCTCCAGGAGGTTGGCTGTAGAGTTGGCTATGCCCAGTCTTAGTGGGGATATGGTCGAGGAAAACACCTAAAGGGCTGGATATGATACATACAGTGCATTCGGAAAGTATTCAGGCCCCTTGACTTTTTTCCACATTTTGTTAGGTTACAGCCATGTTCTAAAACAGATTAAATAAAACAATTTCCTCAGCAATCTACACACAATACCCCATAATGACAAAGCGAAAACAGGTTTAGATTTTTTTTAAACATATATATATATATATATATATATACATACATACAGTGGGGAGAACAAGTATTTGATACACTGCCGATTTTGCAGGTTTTCCTACTTACAAAGCATGTAGAGGTCTGTAATTTTGATCATACGTAGACTTCAACTGTGAGAGACGGAATCTAAAACAAAAATCCAGAAAATCACATTGTACGATTTTTAAGTAATTAATTAGCATTTTATTGCATGACATACGTATTTGATCAACTACCAACCAGTTAGAATTCCGGCTCTCACAGACCTGTTCGTTTTTCTTTAAGAAGCCCTCCTGTTCTCCACTCATTACATGTATTAACTGCACCTGTTTGAACTCGTTACCTGTATAAAAGACACCTGTCCACACACTCAAACAGACTCCAACCGCTCCACAATGGCCAAGACCAGAGAGCTGTGTAAGGACATCAGGGATAAAATTGTAGACCTGCACAAGGCTGGGATGGGCTACATGACAATAGGCAAGCAGCTTGATGAGTAGGTAACAACTGTTGGCGCAATTATTAGAAAATGGAAGACGTTCAAGTTGACGGTCAATCACCCTCGGTCTGGGGCTCCATGTAAGATCTCACCTCGTGGGGCATCAATGATCATGAGGAAGGTGAGGGATCAGCCCAGAACTACACGGCAGGACCTGGTCAATGACCTGAAGAGAGCTGGGACCACAGTCTCAAAGAAAACCATTAGTAACACACTACACCGTCATGGATTAAAATCCTGCAGGGCACGCAAGGTCCCCCTGCTCAAGCCAGCGCATGTCCAGGCCTGTCTGAAGTTTGCCAATGATCATCTGGATGA